>NC_133435.1:23727996-23740496 GCF_011762505.2 Arvicanthis niloticus
CCCGTGTCACCGTGAGCTCTCACCTTTTATCTATAGCTTGCCGCAGCTGCAACTCTTTGGAATTCTACAACTTCAGTGAGAAAACTACAGACACACCAATAAAGGAAGATGCACAAAAGCCCACAACTCTCTGTAGTTTGTGTCCTAAAATAGAATAGACACTGGTAAGAAGGGGTTTGCTTGGTAAAGAAGCCACTACAAGGTTCTTTCCATCTGAGAACAATGTTGTCAGAATCCAATTAACAGGTACAACAGCCTTCACATTCAGATTCTGAGAGCAGAGCATGAAGTCTGGTCTACATCTGGTGTCTGCCTCTGCTTGTTTTCTTGGCAGTTGACTTAGCTATATTTGTACTTGATAAAGTTGCTCTCACACTGTTTAAAAAGGCTTCGAATGGACAAAGCTTTGTTCTGACCTTGCTGAGACTCTTTGGTAAATGAACAGAACTTCATTGCTCATGACTGGTAGTGCCTAGTTGTCCAATTCAGTACAGCGAACCTGTGGTCCCATCAGCAGACCACCAGACTCAAGTGAATCAGGAGCTGCCTAGTTATACTTGTACTTGAAACATCACTATGGCAGCGCCGTGTTCACCACTGTGGCTTGATGGCAGAGGATCACAGTGCTGTGGGTGTTGAGCCCTGTCTTCCAGCCGCAGTAAAGAAGGTGGGTCTATGACTAATGCTAATCCAGAGATAGCTGAGGAAACAGAGTTCAGACGGGAGATAGCTAGTCTGCAAGAGTTCTTCTCAAGCTGTAATTAGTTTGTTCATTAAGATTTGGAGAACTCAGTGACACAACTGCGTGAGGTGCCATCGAAAGCTACCTGAACATATGGCAGAAGGAGAATGCGAATTTAGTTCCTGAAAGAGAACTCCAAAACAGCCTGGAGTGGTGCTTTTGTTTTATACCAGTAGTGATTCCTTGGAGGAATGGGGGCTGATTCCTCTCCAAAGCTTTCAGCATGCTTTGATTTTAGAGGGGGAGTATTCATTTCTTTACATGTTATGAATAGTACATAAAGATAAACACAATGCAGCCCACACGCAGCCCTAGATATCTAGGTATATACACAAAAGAAGAAAGGCTGTTTCAGACCAGCAAGGAATAATTCCTATATATACTCATTGTTAGTAACCTTGTCTCTTCTGTTTTTTTTTAATTATTAAGTTTTAACCTAACAAGGTTTTGTGTTTGGTTAGAGGTATATATACAAACATGCACCTGTATACACAACTGGTATAACTACTTTTGTTTGTAACTCTTCCAGGAATTAAAGCTAATCACTTACACACAGAGTGATTATTTTAACTTTGCTTATAAAATACAAGCACTTAGACATAGAGAGGCCCTGAAACCTGTTTGTATAATAAAAGGAAATCTGACTTCAAATGCAGCCATATTTTGTAAATTTAAAAACCCATAAAGCACTTGACTTACAAAACCCGATGCATAAACGCAAGTGGAAGAATCAAATCTTCAGTGTTATAAAGAGGGCCCAGGGCAGATGGGAACATGGATTGACAGGAAGCAAAACTCGATTTGGGCCATTATTCCAAATCACTTTTAAAACTCTCTGTATTCTTTGTGTGTCATCCAGAACATTCTAAGTGAACACATGACATCTAGGCATTCAGGCAGAGGACCACACAGGTGTGGACAGGACAGATGGATCCCTAAACTTTGTTCAATAATAGCAATTGATTTACTCTACAATTAGTGCCAAAAGCTATTTATTGATAATGTTGTGTGCTTATAACACTGTGGGCTTGTCCTCCTGTGCCTCTCCATCCAGCTTGATGGATGACATCGAAGAGGTACAGTCCTTCTCCCACGACTAAGGTGTTGAACTGGAGGTTTTGTAAGAGCACAAAAAATGACTTGCATGGCTGTGCCTGGGGAGTAAGACTATGAAGAGGCCTTAGATGCTCTGTGGTTTTTTTATTGGATATTTTATTTATTTACATTTCAGATGTCATTCCCTTTTCCCATTTTCCCTCTCAAGAACCCCCATCCCATCCCCCTCCTCCTTTTTGCTTTTATACCATTTTAATTACATGCAAGTATTAAGGTCAGTTCTAGGTTGAAGGACTAGCAATACAATAGATGCAAATAGTCAAGGATCAAGCAAGACAATAAACACAAATAGTCAAAGAACAAGCAAGGCAATAAACAAAATTCCACGAACACTCCTGTGATTGATCACTGTTTCCAAGGGCTTATCAGGATGACCAAAATATCTGAGCCAACTTCCCTGTCCTAGCCCAAAGTCATTTTCACATCTGAAGCCTATTTCCTTATTCTAGCCTAAAATTTAGATTCCTGTCCGAAATTACTTCTTTGTTCTAGCCTAATATTTATATTCCTGCCTGAAATTATTTCTTTGTTCTAGCCTAATGTTAGATTCCTGCCTGAAGCCTACTTTCTTGTCCTTGTTCAATGTCATATTCCTGCCAAGCAGCCCCAAAGGCTCTCTGCCTCTCCCTCTTTTTTATTTCATTAACAAAACTGAGCCTGTCTTATGAAGGACAAGAATACTTTTCTTATCCATCATGGAATATGCATTATCAAAAGCAATGCACTTATGTCTTAGGTTGGTAAGGCTCTGTGCAGAATCTTACCCATCATTGGCTTGCCAGCCTGTTAATTTAATAACTCATCTGGGGGTCTATTTTCAGGTTCAAGCCATGTACTTTGGCTGCCAACATGTTGATGTTGTTAAAGACAAGCTTTAACATGATGGGCAGGAATAAAAGTATTCCCAGGACAAAAAGGGCTAGCATGATCAAGCAATATATGACATTCTTGAAGCTTGGCCAAAATAGACCTCAGGCCTTGGGTAATTTTATCTGCAATATCTACTGCACCAATGTTGAGCAGAGCAGCATTCTTGAAATTCATAAGCTCCCTATGTAAAGTTAAAACATCCAGAGAGGTGTTAGAATTATGCCAAATATACTGCAAGTGTCTTTAAATTTTTTCTTAATTATACTGACTACCACTGTAAATTTTAGAACTAACATGAATCCAATGGTATTTGGCATGACACTTGAGATGGCTTCTCCTTAAATTCTGAACCTCCTTCCAATAATTTGAATAGGATAAAGAGCATCAATCCGTTCTTCCAAATGCCTATCTAAATCCTCTTGTATATTCAACACATTGAATATACAATCAGTAACATTTTTTGCTAAATTATTAACAAAAGTAGCTGTCTTAACTTCTTGTGTCAAAGCAATTGCAGAAGCAGTGGTGCTAGCAATTAATGTAATTAAAGCTGTTGTACCAGCAATAATGAAGCCTGCTACCCGCTTGCTTCTGCTTAAAGCCTAACTCATTCTTCCAGCACCTGCAAGCTATTTTTAGAATACCAAGGTTCTGTAATACTCAGGTCAATAAAACAAAAGCTAGTTGATAGACCTCTGTAACTGACATGCTGGATTTCAAAACACTAACACAATTAGAAGGTGTACCATCAATGCAACTTACATTAAATACTGTAGAAGAAACAAAAGTATTTTTAACTTGACAATTAGAAGAGCCTTAACACATGGGCTAACACCTGTTTGAAATCCAGATCCTGCCCAACTTTATCTCTTGCTAACATAACATCATAGAGAACTGCAGCTAACTTCCAAATATGTGTCTGAAAAGGTCCAGAACCAGCCTTCCCAATGAAGACTGTTATTTCCAATATTGTATTTATTTCTAGACCAGTCCATGATTGAGTCCAAATGACTGGTCACATTTAAGAATAATACAAGAGTCATTATAACTTCTTTTTTTTCATTCTCTGTTTTACAAGGTCTAAAAACTTGAGGCAAGGCAGCTTGTCCCATCTGGGATATAGTCAAGCAAAGGTGGGTCAGGAACATATGTCCAATACAGTTCCCAGTCACCCTTGTCAGGGTACTCAGCAAGCTCACAGGTCAGCATCACTCTTTGTCCTGGCATCAGCATGTCTCACCCGTCACTCTGGGGCCACCATGCTCCTTCAGCACCCTACACTCCTGGGTGTGTTAGAGCTCCTGGGAGTCCAGCCTCCTCTGGGTTTGGGGGGATTGAGTGCAGAGCTGACGCCCTTGTGGTATTGTTGTTGTTTTAATTTAAATATGTCGTTACACTGTATTTCTCTATATCTGGCTTTCCCAATCATTTGAAGGCCTTTACTTTCCAGGAATAGAAATCTGTTTCTGTGCAGAACCTAACATGTTGATATGGTTCGACTGAGTGAAACAAAGGGCAACAGACTGCTCATCCACTCAGGCTCCTGCCTTCAACCACGGCTAAAATGAGTGGGTTGGAGAAATGCTGGTGAAGATGAGGTGTGGAACTTGTCAGAGACTGTCGGCCCCACGTCAGCAAAGCAATGGTCTGAATCACGCAACTCTAGCAAGGATCCAGTGAAGAAAAAAAAAAAAATCAAAGACGCAGTCATCCAGGGCTTGGCCAATGAGAGCTGAGCAGAAGTGTTCAGGAGTCACAGGGCACAGTGTTGTGTCATTTCCCAGACTTCCGTAGACTCCTTGGTGACAGAAAGAGCCCTGCACATAAAAATGTGCACATGAAAACACCCACTGAGGTTTGAGGAGTACAAGCTTTGACCTAATTGCCGCATACGCCGTGTTAGTCTCACGAATGTATTCATAGGCTGTGTTAGTCTCACGGATGTACTGACTAAGAGAGCGACCAGTCCTTCTCAGACAGCCTAGGGACAGCAGCTGTTTTTTAATGTACTTATTTTATTGTTTGTCCTGTGTGAGTGGGGGTGGAGGCAGCAGAGTTGGCTTCCTCTGGGATAGCACCAATTTGACCTCTTGTCTAGACTGTTGTGACCTTCCGCAGCCGGAAGTGAAGGTGAAGGTTGCTCCTCCCTGGAGAGCATGCTTGGTTGCTAAAGAATGCCTGCTGACTGACTCAGCCTGCAGCCGACAGAAGTGTGTAAAAAAGAAATAAAAGTTAGGGTCTCCGCCTCTGTAAACTTTATAATCTTTATTTTGAGGAGGCAAGAGGAAGTGCTGTTTGCTTATGATTACATTCATTCAGGTAACAATTTTTAACTGTGCTAGACGCAACCCCTAATAAATAGGACAGAGACCTCTCTGCCTTCCTTGAGATCATGGTCAAAGGAATCACTTAGTTCATTCTACTCTAGTTGTCCACTCCAATACCCCCAACTTCTTGCTTAAATTACTGTTTTTTTTTTCCCTTAAAAACAAATGAAGAATAGAATAAAATTAAGCAAGGCCCTGCCGTGTTAAAGCTCTGTTAATTTTACAAGATGGTTTCAGCACATTTACTAGAGTCTGGTGAAGAACTGTGATAATTAAAATTCAGCTATGCTAATTAAAACAAATGATCAGAGTCTGTTTAATGCCCCCTTTCCCCCCCCCAACAATTTTTAATTTCCTTTTTGCCTACTCCTGACTTTGTGGAATTCTGTAATCCTCACTGGGGTTTCCTGTCACTGGGGAAGTGTGTGACGTTCTGTGGTGGAGGGACCCTGCAGGCCTCCTATAGCACCGAGGCTTGAACTGACCAACTTTTCCTTTGCCTCGATGCCCTTAATGGCAAGGAGTTTAAACTGATAAGAATTCTGAATTTGGCCCTTCACGAGACGTTCTCAGAAATGTTTATGTTTTCAATATTTAGGATTAAAACTAAG
Organism: Arvicanthis niloticus; assembly: GCF_011762505.2. Lineage (NCBI taxonomy): Eukaryota > Metazoa > Chordata > Mammalia > Rodentia > Muridae > Arvicanthis > Arvicanthis niloticus. Next base: position 23,733,663 of record NC_133435.1, read on the forward strand.
TTGCTTGCATGTTTATTTTCCCCAGTTCGTCTTGAGAACGGGAGCTGTGTTTTTAACAGCAAATCAACTACATCAAAACTGCCAAGAAGATGTGTAGTAAGAAGTCACTCCAAAGTGTCCACAGGGATTTCCTCTGGGCTGCAACCTGAGGTTGGTCTGTGTCTTTTTGTCTTTTCCACCCCTGCAAATTCCAGGCAGGACCATTTTATGAGTTAAAAGAATGGCCCTAACAGTAAGTGCTGGCTGGCATGGTAGGCTCATCATGGTAGGATGAGCCGCATGCCATAGATACGGGTTTTCCCTTCAAGCTTCGAGCAATCCATTCTCATCATTTGGGAAGAATGGATGTAAATAAAGGACTCACATGCCACGGAAGAGGACACCAAACTATATTTATTTTCTTAGTTTCAGTTCCATGATGTGTGTGTGTGGGTGTGATAACTGAATAAAAATGTAATTGATAGTGAAAGTGGCAAGCCCCGAGTAAGGCCTGGCTTCCGAATGGCAGCTCTAACTGCACGGAAGTTCACTGTGATAAATAGAGTTTGAGACTGGGCCGGCATCTGAGTAGCTGCCTTCAACCAGCCAAGTGATGGTTTTTGTGTGTGAATTCGTTACACTAAAACAATTGTATTTATTTAAAATTAATTTTTGAAAACCCGCCCTTGTTTGGCTCTTTGTCTTATAAGTTGGTGTTTGGGTATTTCTTTCAGAGCACTGACTGGTTGGGTCCTTTCTGAGTTCCAAGTCACTCTCTTTTTGAATGTATCCCTACCTTGAGAACGGTGCCTGTGACTTGCTACAGTATCGACAGCAACAACACTGTGAAGTGCTAAGTCATCCATGAAGGAGGTTCTGAGGGAAGCAGATGCTCACCTGGACTCCTTCTCCCGCAAGCAGGAGAAACATAGTAGTAAGTCCTTCTCAATCAAGTGACAGAACAACTCAGCTGCCTTCACAGTGTAGAAGTCTCAGGGCATGTGATACAGTCCCCCAAAAGACTCAGACTTTGAAGTCTAAAAGTGGATTTCAGTCCTGACCCAGCCACTGGACTGTTATGTGGTCTTTGACAAGTTTTGTACCCTTGAGTTTCCTCATCTGCAAGACATATAGTATAACTGCTAAATATAGTTATGAGCAGCCAAAGAACAGAAAATACCCATCCTGAGCTGTGGTCTGGGCAGCTATTACTGAAACAGAAGACGCCTATGTGTGAGCAAGGCCCCATGTGAGTTAATAGCTCTGATACAATTCAAGAAATCAATCCTCCTCAGGAGTGGTTGTCAACCTCGGCCTGAAGTTATGAATTGCCATGACAGAATAGCAACCTTGGGGTTTAGAATCTTGTTAATGTCGCTGAATGGTTCTGTAAGCAAGGAGTTGGTACCATTGCTGCACACCAATTAACTTCACCCCTCATTACTAATGTGATTTCTTTCTTTTAGCCCACTAGGATGCCATCCAAGAGAATGCTTAAATACAACTCCAGTCATCGCGTCTTGCTGTTAACTGAGTGAGTGTAAGCATTGCTGTGGTTAATTGTATTACACTAACCTCAGCTGAGAAAGCCGAAAGAAGTTCTCTTTCCAGGCTGAAGAAAGGTCAATTTTAAGTGACAAAATGGGCCTTCCAAGTTTGGATCTGGCTTTAATTGGAGGAAGGGAGTAGACGAGCTTACTTTGTTGAAATAAGAGATATAAAATAATTAAAATGGTTTCTTCCTTTGGGAATTGCTTCTTGTCTGTAATTATTTTTTTTCTATCAAGATTGCACTGAAATTCACACACACACACACACACACACACACACACACACACACACACACACACAGATACATTTTTGCTCTTTCAAAAATTACTTACCGAGCAGTTATGCCAAAACACTAAGCTCAATTTAGATTGAAAAGTATAAGGCAATGTCACTACCTTCCACGTTTGCTTGGACAATTTTGTTACATGTAGAAATGATGAAATAGACATAGCATAAAATAGTTGTTTTGTGCATGTGTTTGTATATGTGTATGTGTTCTTGTGTGTGCACCTGGAGGTTTTGCATGCACACATGTGTACACGTGTATGGGAAAACCAGAGGTTGACATCAATTGTCCTTGTCACTTGCTCTCCATACTAGTTTTGAGACAAACTCTCTCACTGAACCTGGACATCACTGGTTCAGTCAGTCTGGCTGGCCAGCAAACCCAGGGCTCCTCCTGTCTCTACCTTCCTAGTGTTGGGCTTACAGGTGCATGCACCACACTGCTTGGCTTTTTAAAATCAAGCCAGGAATCCTAACTCAGATCCTTGTGTGATAAGCACTTTACAGACTGAACCCTTTTCCCAGCACCTAAGTTGGGCTTTTAAAAAATGATTTTAAATGAATATATAACACCATAAACATTGTATACACTGAAAGTATGCCACATGATGCTACCATACATGTACACAGTCACTATGTAATGCTTCAATCAGATTGAACACACCTGCCTCCTCCATTTTTATAGCAATGGCGTTAAAGCCTCTGGGAGCAGAAGGCAGGTTTTGATGAGGAATGGTGCAGCACACAGTCTGTATAAAGTGTTCTGCGTTGACAGTTGAGTGAGAAGTGGAGATCACACCTTTGGTCCCTCTCTAATTTGAACAGGAGAAAACATTTTATCTGCCTCTAATTTCCCCTCCTGGTATCCCCACCTTGCTCTACCTTCCCTCGGGCAGTAAAACTCTGAGGTGTGATCTGGACTTTAAGAGTCATGCTCCATTAGCTCTGACGAGTGACTTATGGTTAAGTCTTCATGGATAAGCCTGCACATCCCCTGCAGTACCGGCTCACAGTTCATTTCAGTGGGCGTCACACAGACCTGCACTAAAACTGCTTGCATCATTTAACCTGTAAGGCTGTCCAACAAACATGTGATTTATGCCTTGTAAAACATTCACCTTAGCTTAGCCTGGGCGGTTGGAAAAATCTCCTGGCTTCTTGGTTACAGTTTCAGGTTCATGTCAAATACAATTATAAATGTCCAGATTCTTGGTGTTTCCTATAGGGCTTGTACCAAGATAGTCTTGTATGTGGAACAATGTTATATACAATGTTAAGATGATCGTAACAACTAAGGTAGAATAATTTAAATTAATTTAGGAATCTAGACGTATAGGCTAAATATCCACAACAGTTAAGTTACCAGGATATATGTGTCATTCTAGTGTCTTGTTAAATAACCTTCAGAATTGCAGGAAGGTTGTAACCAGTTTCTAAAATGCTTTCATGAGAAACACAAGAGACCCTCCTCTCCCAGATTGTATTTCTATTTCCTACAGAACTCTGAGTGATGCTCCCATTAATCCTGTCTACTCTGATTGCAACCTGAATGCCAGGACACATTGTTTGAATGCATAATTCAAGGTCAACGAGAAGGTGTTCCATTGTATGATTTAGTCATGAGCCGCAGCTTGAAGCATCATCTTTCCGCCGCTAACGAGTCGCCTTCTACAGCAGCAGGATTTGGAAACCTTTGAACTGTTTGGAGGAGAGCCTTTGGGCAGGTGTGTTTGCCCTTTTCTGTGCTAAATTGCTTGTCTCCAGCATTTCCCTAACAAATCGAGTCCTGGTTTCAGTCTGGCTGTTGAATTGGGAGCCATTAATAACTGGCAATTTGTAGCTGTCATAACGGTGCTGGGGACTTTCCAGATGGCTTTTTCCTTTCTCTTGAGAAGGACTGAGCCTTGTGTCTAGTCCCTTTGATGGGATTTTAATCAGCACACATTGGTCTGTGGTCCTTGGCCCACAGCAGGGACAGAGGTCACCTGTTTACCATAGCTTTGGTTTTCTGATGAAAGGGCAAAGCCCCAGGAGGGCATATGCAGGGTATTTTAGGAGCTGGTGAGAGGAAACACTGAAGTATGATATGAGAACATAAACTAAACACAACAACGAAAAGTCCAACTGAACTTTTAAAATCACCGAGCTAACTTTGAAGGTAATGCGAACAGAAGCTGAGAGTCACGTGCCCTTTGGGTCTGACTCAGCACAACTTAGCACTGAATGAGTGCACTTTCAGACCGGAAGCAATTTTACAGCAAAGGAGCCTCTCACTCAACCCTGCTCCTCTCTCCCCGCCCTCCCAAACCTTCCACACGACCTTATGTAAAAGAGAATTGAGGTGCAAGCAACCCTCACTGATATCAGTCTTTCCAAATAGAGTCAGGATGCCAGGAGCCGATCCAAGTAACTGCCATCCCTGTATTCACCATTTCCCTCTAAATATTATGACCTCTTAGTCTGCTTCCTCTTTGATCATACAAAAGATGATTGTAAAAAATGGCCAGATGAATATGGGGGCTGCCCATACTGGTCTTGCCAGATACATGTGGTAGGATCATAGGCCAATCACTTCTTCTATAAATGACACAAGACTCTCTTCTATATTCAAGACCCATGGAATCCCTGGTGGGAAACAGGCATTGTTGGTAAGCTCTACCATAAGAACCAATCTGGGTCCCCAGTAAGCACTATTCATGTCCAGAGAAAATATGTCTCAATTGTCTAACCTCTAGAAAGTGGAAAATAGGAGAAATAATTAAACACTCCTCCAAAGTCATTACTTCCTTGACATCCTTCCTCATAAATAATATTAACTTGTCATTTCACCTTCTGCTTCTGACCCTGACCTTGGCCCACCAACTCCTTACTGTTACCTGACCTGGTCACCTGACCAATTCCTTAATGTCACCTGACCAGATTGCTGGCTATGTGTACCCTCTGGAACTAACTCACAATTGTCACTTACAGCCTCTCCAGTGACCTTGTCAAGTAACCTCACCTCACCTTTTATCTGCTGCCCTGACTCGGGTGTTGCCGCAACCCCATATCTTTTCTCTATCACTGTCTTTGCATGGCAGACTGGTTTAAGGCATCTGGGACACTTTCTGTTGGAATGCTAAGCTCCCTAGACTGCAACAAAACCATAATCCTTGATACCTCATCTTTGCCACAGTGCCCTGACATCCAAAACAGGTCAATTCTCTGTGGTACTCAGGTATATCGTTGTCTACCTGCAAGCAGCATCAGGAGTTTGCTCATTGGTGTTTCTTTTCCCTAAATTAGGAGTAATCTTCAGAAAAGAGCATCTACCAATCCTGATTATAGACTCAATAGCTGCCCAACATAACAAAAGGGTAGTTAAAATACTGTTACTCCTGGCGTTTGTAGGAATAACGGAAGAAGGCTTTGCTACCAGGACTGACTACCTCCCTAACCTTGTACAATCAGCTCTTTTCCCAGCTTGTCTGCAATCTTCAAGAGGTGGCTCAAACCAGACTCATCGAAGACAAGATCGGTTCCCTGGCAGCAGTGGTACTTCAGAACTGATGGGTACTAGATCATCTTACAGCTACAGAGGGTGGCCTTTGCTTTTTTTCTCCAGGAAGAATGCTGCTTCTACATCAACCAGTCAGGTATAGTAACAAACAAAATCCAACAACTCCAAACAGATCTCCAAAAAACACAGAGACCAACTTGATGCCTCTGATCCCTGGGTTTTCTGAAAACCTCACATGGAAACGGATGCTGCCCTTCCTAACGCCACTCCTCATTTTTCTGTTTTTACTATTTGCTCCCTGATTCATTGACTTCCTCTCCACATTCCTCCAATGACAAATTAAAAAAATTTCCAACCAGCCAGTTAATCGGTTCCTTTTACAGGATTACCATCCACTGTTCACAGAAGAACCTGATGTAAATGACTATTGAATGAGTAATGATGGTGAGGGTCAGCTACAACCCAAAACTGACGACATCCCTAGATAGCAGGAAGCAGTTTAAGAAATCCAACCTCCCTGTTCTCGCCTCACTATCTGTCCCTACCCCGTTTCTTGGTTCCCCTCTTTATGATAAGAAAAAGAGAGGACTGTTGTCAACCAGACACATCCACGGACAGCTAGAAGTGACTTCACAACAATCAGGCATCTTTACAGCCAGCCCTCGAGAGACCCAGTGATGAGACACGACATCTCTAGCAGACCAAGAGGAATAGTGTTGCTCCTGTGTCTGTCCCTTTGTGCATGCACCAAGGGCCCACTGGAAACCCTGTTCTCCCTGTCTCTTTCTCTTTTCTCTCCTCCTTCTCCCAGAGGCTGCCTCTATTTTCCCTCCCGGTAAAACCTCCTGCGAGTAAGACCTGCTGCATGGCATGATTTGTTTGGGACTCACTGCTTAACTCTAATACCTGTGGTCTCTGCTTCAACACTGTCTCCTCCTCTGGCCTAATCTGTCTCTCTTCCACTGTGACATCCACAGTCTAGAGTCAGTCTCATTCTCTCCATGGAACTCTGGTGTGTCGCCACAGCAACAAAACACTGGCTTAGACACCTACTGCACAATATGCCCTACATCAGGATCAGCTCTTAGTGGTGTAGATTAGGAGCCTGTTTAACAGGCGCTCAGCTTCCTTGTTTCCCAGTGGAAACAAGATTCTGAAGCCTGCTTCAGAGGGCTCTTTCCAGAACTCAGGCCACAGAATCCCTTGCCGACCTCCACACACCAGCTTGCCTTGCTCCGTTGTCTTCTTTAACCCTTTCCATGGTTCTTTCTTTGTTTCTCAAACACAGACTGTTCCTTTGCCATCTTTGTTTCAGGATCTACTTTAAAATGAACCCAAATTAGGATATCACGTTGGGCTCATGAGTTTTATGTGATGGAATGTAAAAATACTTAACATGACCCAGACATAGGAAGTCCATCTGTCCCGGTAGCCCCACTTCCCCGTTTTCCTCTGCTGACCACCAACATCCGGCTACTCATCATTTAGTCTAATCTGTTTCCAGTTCCTTATGCACTCGG
>NC_133435.1:23745496-23847996 GCF_011762505.2 Arvicanthis niloticus
GAACATGAAAGAACGCTGTAAGTGGCGCCTTTGTAACTCTGTACGGTTCGAGATCTCAGCTGAAAGGAGGGAGGGTTGTTGGATAACTTGTAATCTAATTTCCTTTGTTGTAAAATAGAATGTCATTGCTGTATTCCTGTGGACTAGTAATTACAACAAACAAGGCCCCTGTCCAGAGATGCTCAGTAGATATTAGTTCAGCCTTGTAAATGGGAGAACCTGCCTTGCTTGCAGTCCCTTAACTGAAAACCAGGCTCATTCACCCTACTGACATACATGGTTTTGTCTATCAGTAAACTTGGTACCCCAAGAGACACTGGGGTGCCTTCCAGTTCCTTACAGGGTTTTGAAAGCTTCTGCAGAATTTCAGTTTATGGCGATTGAGGCCTGCCTCATTTGTTTTCTTTTTGAAAAGCAGTACTACCAATGTTGCCTCAGTAGTAATTAGGACAGTTGATTAATCGCGTGCATACTCTATCCCTGACCACAGTAGAAAGCAGTTTACAGGGGTGGCAGTGAGAGCCCCAGGGTGGGGCTCTCTGGAGTGGGGTTCCCTGGGGTGGGGCAGGCTTATAGCAGCAGACATTTCTCACTTGGGCCAATGACCCTTTCCAAGGTTTATTCCGTGACTCTTGTAATTTGCTTCTGAAGTAAACAAAGCAAAGGGAAGCTGGAGGGATGGTTAAGAGCACTGGCTGCTCTTCCAGAGGACTCCAGGTTTAGTTTCCAGCAACCACAAGGCAGCCCTCAACTGTTTCAACTGGAACTCCAGTTCCAGGGGATCTGATGTCCTCTCCAGACCTCCGAGCAGGTAAAACATCTGTTCACATAAAATGAACAACAACCCAATGGAGGAGTGAGGGGAAGGACTGAAGGAGCTGAAGGGGATGGCAACCCCACAGGAAGAACAACAGTCTCAACCAACCAGATCCCCCAGAGCTCCCAGGGACTAAACCACCAACCAAAGAATACACATGGAGGTACCCATGGCTCCAGCTGCCTATGTAGCAGAGGATGGCCTTGTCTGGCACCAGTGGGAGGGGAGGCCCTTGGTTCTGTGGAGGCTCGATGCCCCAGAGTAGGGAATGCTAGAGGGGTGAAGCAGGAGTGGGTGGGTAGATGGGGAAGCACCCTCTTAGAGGCAAAGGGAAGGGAAGATGGGATGGGAGGTTTGTATAGGGGAGACCAAGAAGGGGGACAACATTTGACATGTAAATAAATAAAATAACCAATTAATAAAACAGTTAACAACAACAACTAAACAAGAAGACAGTTTTTTTTAACGTGTATGTGTGTGTGTGTGTTGAGGAAGGGTCTCACATAACCCAGGTTGACCTGAAACTCACTATGTAGCTAATGATGACCCTGAACTCTGGATCCTGTTGCCTCCACTTCTCAAGTGCTAGGACATCACAGGTGCTACCTGGCCTGGTTGATAGATCTGTCTGAAAAGAGAGACTATATTTGACAATGGAGACTGTAATCCTGGGGTGGGGTGAGGGAGGCATTGTCAATAGTTGGACTGTTGCTCGTATAACAAAGGTGAGCACCACATCAAGGTTTTGGTGTTGTTTAAACCTCTTCACAGACACACAGATGCTTCGAGGGTGGTTTCCGTGGGGCGGCTTTAGTTGGGTTAGTTGGCTCACTCCAAGTGTTTCAGTGCAATACTGAGATCTTAAATCAGGATTAACATGAGATCGATTTTCAAATGTCTGAGTTCTCATTTCACAGGACCAGAAGGGAGCTTTTGAACTGGAATTACGTTTGGGTACACTGCGGGGATCAAAAAAAAAAAATCCAGAAACATGAAAGAGAAAGCAAAAGTGATCCCTAGCCCCCAGGAAACCATGATGCTGTGTGTTGTGTTTTCTCCATTTTACCACTTGAATTTGCAGCCTAGCTATGGATTCAGGACACACTGCACGTATTCCTTGCTGTCACTCGCTGATGTCATCTAAAGACATTTTCTAGATCATTAAATATTCTTTTCAAGCACAGATGTTTCTAACCATCTGAACTGTAATGCAGTGTCCAGCCTCTCGTGTTTGGACTTCAGATGGCTTGCATGATTTAGTTTTATAACGCTGTGGTAAGGGTCTTTGTCCAGTTGTCCACTGGCCCATTTTCTGACCAGCACTTACTGAGTACTGTGATACTATGCCTGGATTAGAGCCAGAAGGAAAGCGTATATGATTAATCATAATCCTTCCAGTAGATGCCATGTATTCCTATTACTCAATCCATGATCTTGGTGGATACCGGTGTGAAAGTTATCTGAATACAATAATCACTGTAATGAATTGGTGTAAGTTTATAGTATTCACTGATTGAATTCTTACGAGGTATGTATTGCTAGCATCTCCATTTAGGTGAGGAAGTGGGGATTTGGAGACTGGTAGCTACTTGCTGGAGAATCCCCACTGTTAACACCAGAGTTTATACCCAACCCTAGGCCCCTCCACTTACCCTGGTGCACACTACACTAGTAGAAAAAAATCATTTGACCTTACATGTGGGGAACAATTTAAAATGCACTTAGAGTAATCCTCTGATTGCTCCTTTAGGGTCAATGCTGAAAAGTAAAATGCTGAATTAAAATGTGAATCTGCTCGATATCAAGTGTCTGTGCCGTCTTTAAAGGAGAGGAGGTAGAGATGGTATTATTCCCCTCCCCCGTCCCTTCCTTCTTCCCTCCCTCCCTCCTTCCTTCCCTCCCTCTCTCCCCTCTCCCTTTCTATTCTTCCCTTCCTCTCTTCCTCCTCTTTCCTTTCCTTCCTTTCTCTTTTCCTTTTCCTCCTTCCTCCCCCTCCCCCTCCCTTCTTCCCTTTTCCTCCCTCCCTCCCTCCCTCCCTCCCTCCCTTCTCTTTCCTTTCCTTCCTCTTTTCTTTCTCCCTCTCTTCTTTCTTCCCCCTTTCCCCCTCCATCTCTTTCTCCCTTTTTTCCTCCCCCTCTCCCTTCCTTTTTATCCCTCCCTTCTCTTCGTCCCTTCCTCCCTCCCTCCCCCCTCCTTTCTTTTGTCCTGAGCCTCTGTCCTTGCTTTTCTAGTGACAGTAAGAAACAGCCATGGTAGTGACTCTAACCAGGGTGTGGCCCTGCATGCTGCTCGTGTTGTCCAGGCTGGGTTAGTGCACAGCCGCCTTTCAGATGTGTTTATTTCCTCCTGCGTCTACCTGATGCAAGATATCAAAGAGGTGAGGAGAGGAGAGACCCTGGGAGGAGCCAGTCTAGATCACAAGGAAACATACAGGTGGGATCACAAAAAAAGTGCCTGTTCAGAAGTCACCAAGGTTGGTTTCTTATTTCAGTTAGAATTTAGTACTCTGTCCCAACAGTCAGCTAGTAATGTATATGGCAAACGATTGTGATATTCCGTCTGTCCTCTTGTTGCCACCCCTGGTCTCTATCCCTCAAATGATTGCTATCTGTCATCTGTCCTGGTGCCCAGCTTCCAACGGTGTAGCAGGGAGTAATGCCCAAAGTCCCACAGGTCCACCTGTCCTAGACATATTGCTGACTTTGACACTAATCTGCTACATTGTCTGGACAGTCTTTTTTATTCTCTGTTGCTCACTTTTTTTTTTTTTTTTTTTTTGTGGGTGCAGCAAACGTTACTGATGGTATTCAAGAGAGTAGGGCTCCCTAGGCCCCTCCTATTATTATGGGGGTCAGGGATGGAAATTGTGAGGGAGATTCTCAGCATTGGGGACTGTGACTCCTCAGCAACTGAGGGCCCCTCTCTTGCTCTCAGTGTCCTTGCTGTGGTGGGTGGTCCAGGGCTTCTTACTCCTTGGAGGCCATTGTAGGCCCTGAGGTCCACGACCCTGTTGCTGTAGCCATATTCATTGTCACACCAGGAAATATGCTTAACAAAGTTGTCACTGAGAGCAACAGCCTGAAATAGAGTCTAGCCATGTTGCCGTGACCATGTGTAGAACAAAAAGAGTCCAACATCTACCCCTTGTTAAGTTCTTTCCACAGGATGACAAAGTAAAGCAGTGTTAACTATATGCCTGTATTCACTTCTCAAAATAGGCTTGTGGTAAGAGGGGTCTACACACCTGGGATCGTCACCTCTGGTGTTTCCTCTGTGGTTGACATTGCATTGGATGTTATGAAGATGTTAACTTTAAGATAGAAAGGCATTAGGATTAAGGTAACTGTACAAGTTCTTTAAATGCAAATGTTTTCTCTGCTCTTGACAAAAGCAGCCAGAAGAAGCCAGGGAGCTTTGGATCTTGGAAGGACATAGCCCAGTTGCAGTTAGAAGATGGAGAAGGTGACAGGTGACGAGAAGAAGCACAGGCAGCCGGGATATGCCATAGGTTTTAAAAATATTTATTTATAGGAAAACTATAAAACCCCAGGCTTAAAATAAACTGTTCTTGGTCAGCTTTTCATTGGGAAAGATAGGTGACCGGAAACGTTTGAGCAGCGGTGGTGTGGTGCTAGAATACCTCCTCTTTCTTCCCAGACTGTTCGCTGCACCAGTGAGAGTTGTCGGTACAGAGTCAGGAAGTCTACCCTGGCCTATTCACCACTGCGCATCCAAACGCCCATTTTCTATTCACCGCATCTACAGCCTGCTTACTGTTGCTGAGAACTTGAATACCGACGACTTTCCCGCTCTCATACTTGGATATAAAATCAGGGGATTTAACAACCCCTTTTCCCTAGGGCTCCTGTTGTCCTCTCTGAACCTCTGGCATTGGCGCAGTTGGGCAGTGCTTTTTAAAACCACAGCCTGACACCACCTGCAGAGGAGTCTGGAAGTACCCAATGAAGAAGCAGATCCCGAGGCATCTCCAGACTTATTGCAGCCCAGGACTTCTTGTTTTAAATAAGCTTCCCGGGTCACCCGTAGTACACTAAGTGGAAGTTACATCTGTGAGCAGTAAAACTCGATGGAGTGCAATGCTGGCCCGGTGTCTTGAGTCAAAAGACAAACGTGCCAGGCCCGGTTCTTGGAAGAACACCAAGCTGCACCTATGTGTGGCAGTGTCCAGGTTCCAGCCTTGCCCATACCGGGCCCTCCTGGCTGGGAGGCAGGCCAAGGAGAGAGCGGTCACCCTCTCCCCTTTAGGATTTACTGATGCAGATCCCACACAGTGTCAGGGGCTCACATGTGACAGGAGTGGGGATTCTTAATCCCGGGTTTGGAACCGTCTCCTTCCCTACTGGAAGGGTGGGGCTGGTGCGGGCCGGTGGGGAACCCTTGTTCGAGTTCTGTCGCGGTAACTCGGCAAATGTCCGTGGGCGTGGGCCCCCTTCTCTTCCATCAGCCTCGTCGCAAATCGTGCAGAAATTAGGGAAGTGGGTCACCCGGGCGACTCCGGTGAACAGCCCCTCCCGCCTTGGTTGCAAGCTCTCAGCTCAGCCCCAGGCTTCGGCTCCCACCCGCGGCGTCGCCCGCATCTCTGCCTATAGGCGGGCTGGGTTGTCGCCGCGTCGCTTCTCCGTGCTCGCCGCCGCCCTTGCCCCGGCGCCACCGCGGGTCGTGCGCCGTTGGCCCTCCCGACACCCCCTCGGCGAGGCCCTTCCCTTTACTACGGCGCTGGTGACATTCAGCTCGGGAGGCTAGCGCAGCCCCGGCTCCCGCGGCGCGGAGTCAGGGGCGCCCGCGGCTGTCTGCTCTTCTCACCCGGGCACCTCCTGAGCGACAGCGGCGAGCTCCCCGCAAGCCCGTAGACCCCCCGACGGGACGACCTTGGCTGGCAGATCCCCACCCCCATCACACGGGTCCACGAGCTTCGGTTCGCCCTGTCTACCCCAGCTCTGGCACGGGTCGAGGACGGAGGCGGCGAGCGCGAGGGGGACCCTGCCTCCCTGCTCGTATATGGCAAAGTTTCTCGCGGCGCTCCTGGGCTGCACGCTGCCGAGCAAGGGCGCCTCTCCCATGCTGGAGGTAGGTAGAGGGTGTGTCCTGCAGAGGCTGCTGTGGGCGATGGCCAGCACCCCTGACCCGCCGCTAGGGTCCCCATCATTTGGCAAGTGCGCCTCACCTGGAGGACTTCTGGGGCGGGGCCGGGGAGGGTGGCGAAGGGGAGATGGGAGCTGCGGAGCTTGAATTTCTGTCTCCCCAGATCTCGTTGCGTGTTTTTTTTTTTTTTTTTTTAAATCTCTTTCCTAGTTGACAGGTGAACACGTTTGTGAATCGCGAGTTTTGCGAGTTATCCCTCGCCTAACGTGCTAGGCACATTTGAAGATGAGCTGTAACCTGCTCATCCTTCGGCTGCCTACCTTGGCTATTCTAAATTATTAACGGAAACAATCTTTCAGTCAGGAAGGTTTGGGCTGTCATGCTTGCTCTACCCACTCCCTTCCCCCAACCTCCAGCGAGGCGTAAACTCCGTATAAGTTAACTCATTTCTTCTGGTATGAGGTACATTGGAGGAGGGGAGGAGTGTGTGAAATGGGATTAACCAAATCGCGCCTTCTGAAGGCAGGCACATCTAACTGCTCACACCTCCCAGAGGTAGCAGCGACCCTGCTGCAAGCGTCTTTGCTAGCAGCTGGCTGGCTGGCTCATCCTTCGGTGGAAATGGCGTCATCAGCGTTTTATATGAGACCCATATGGGCCACTCAGTAGGGACAGTTCTGTGGTGTATGACCCTTTACACTCTACAGTCAGAACAGAGTACCCATTGTCTCTACTACCCGCTCCCTCCCCACCCCCACCCCCCCTCCAGAGTACCTGAGAAGCAGGCCAGGACCAGAGCGCTTGGCTCTGGCCAGGTCAACTAACCTTGCCACCCACCACTGTCTCATAACCCTTCTAGCAGCCTGAGCTGCCTTGGCCCTCAGTCGGCAGTTTCCAGACTGGCAGAGAAACAGACCTGGGTTTCATCTCTCTGTCATGCAATGGGTCCTTCAACAAGGAACTGTTTCTGTCCCAAACTGCTCTGTGCCTTCCTCCCGGCTTGTTGGTTTCCCTTCACCCACCTTTGTTATCCTGGGTTTCCTTCTGAGGCCACGGGGAAGCATTTTCTGTGATTTTACAGCTCAAGCTGTCCAGGCCATAATCTGCGATAGGACGATAGGACGACGTGCGACATCGTTTACTTTATTTGTAAGCAGGGAGATTCCAGTGATAAGTGGTATAGAGAAGCTTGGGGAAGGGAGTCTAGAGGGGGCAAGGGCAGTGGAAAGGCCTGCACAGGCGAAGGCTGAGACCTAAAGGCTGAAGAGCCCAGACAGGCAAGGTTTTCCAAGCTTACAGCAGCCTTCTTAGCCATCTCCCTCAGCATCTTCTTGAGGGCACATTAGGCAGCCACATGTTAGGAGGCCAATCTGGAAACATGTGGTGCCCCTTAACAACTGCTCTCTTACCTTTCTTCTTCCTCGGGGGCTGGGAGATCTTGGTATATACGTTGCCTTTTGGGTACATGTTTCTGCCTATGAAGTCCAACTGTCAACAGGTGCTCCACCTTGGTGTTTCAGGTCTGTGGCTTCCCACTTATTCTAGAAAGGAGCTGACCTCCCCAAAACTAGTCACATGCACGCACGCACGCACGCACGCACATTTATATGGTTGATATTTTTAAACAAGAGTAGCTCCATTGGCTTTGAGAAATTCCAGGGCAAGAGAAGTCCCTTGGTCCTTGCTAAATCCTCACATCTTGCTTTGAGTACTTCCCACCCATCTAGAGGTAGAGCTAAGGTTAGCATCTCCTCTGGACTCTGTCTCTCTACAGACGGTTGAGTTATTGTTGTTGGCCGATTCAACCTAAAATGTGTTATCGGGTGTCACATTTCATCAGTGACACTGAAGAGGTGCCCAAGGAGATGAAGAACTGATGCAGAAATGTACTTTGTGGATGGATACCTGTTAGCCATATAGCTCCTAAATGGAAGGATGTGGCCCAGCTTTCTATATCAGGGAAGAGAAATAAGCCCCTCTGAATATTAATTTCTGGGAAGTTCTAGGAAATGCTAAGGTCCTGAACGAGTAAGGGCAGCATTTAACCCCCAAATACAAATATTCCAACACTGAAGGTTCCCTTTAGGTTCAGGAAAATCAGAAAAGGAAGTGGGCGTTGACACAATGAATTATCATCAGTTTCGTTTTGATGAGATGCGGCCAACAATGTAGTTCCATCTCCCAGAGGCCAAGTAAGTTTTCGAGAGAGATTCTTCTGAGCATGGAGTCTAGGACCTCTTATGCATTTGCAGTTGTTTGGCAAAGGAGAGGTAACAGGTTGTGGTTAAAAAAAAAGTGGGGGCAAAAATCCCTTGTGCTTACAGAACAGCTCCGGTGTTTGCCAGGCTGCACCACCTCCAGAGGCTAAGCACAGAAGATACATACACGGCACAGCCAGAGTGTCCAAATGACCATTTTGTTATCTTCCGTGATCACAGTAAAATATAGAAATTTGTAAACCCAAACCATACCAAACAAGTAAACCTAAGTCTTTGGGACAACTAAAAAAATCTAGGAAAAATAATAAAGGGCGGGAAGTTTACTTCAGGATCACATAGTGGCTTGTGACCACCAGGCTAGCTGTTTTAGACTGTCTGGGCCCCACTCAGGCAGACTTACAGAAACAGCTTTTTCTGTGTACTGTTATCTAGAAAGGTAACCTAGAAGCATACATGAAGTTGCTTCCTGATCTAGGAGTGTGTGTGTTCTATGTATATGTGTATATGTGTTTTGTGTATATGTGTGTTCTACGTATATATGTGTTTTATGTGTGTGTGTATGTGTGTGTGATGTGGTCTATGTATGTGTATATGTGTGTGTTCTATGCATGTGTTTGTTCTACGTATGTGTGTGTGATATGGTCTATGTGTATGCATTCTATGGGTGTTCTATGTGTGTGTATGTGTGTATGTATGTATGTGTGTATGTATGTATGTTTGTATGTATGTATGTGTGTATGTATGTATGTATGTGTGTATGTATGTATGTGTGTATGTATGTATGTATGTGTGTATGTATGTATGTGTGGTCTATGTGTGTGTATGTATGTATGTGTGTGTGATATGGTCTATGTGTATGCATTCTATGGGTGTTCTATGTGTGTGTATGTATGTATGTATGTATGTATGTGTGTGTGTATGTATGTATGTGTGTATGTATGTGTGTGTGGTCTATGTGTGTGTGTATGTATGTGTCTGTGGCCTATGTGTGTATGTGTGTGTGTGTGTGTGTGTATCCCTGGCATCCTATTCCCTTTGAGTTATGACACATTGTCAACATGCTCCCTATGTGTGGCCCAGTCTTGCTTTCATTCTGTGATTTCATCCGTGAATAATAGAGTCCATGTTCTAAGACTTGGCAGAGAATAACGCATTCAGAGGCCATTGCTCTTCCATCTTCTATGTTGTTCTCCACTCGCTACACAGGGTCACTGCATTCCTAGTTCCTGTTATCCTTGGCTAACCCAATGGAGCATCTTTAAGGAGTCACCTATGTTGGGTGAATGCACCTGGCTCTATACAAAAGGAATAGTCAGTTCCTTCCTGGGTGTGGTCTCTAGAATTGCCACATATCAGAGAGCATCTATATGCTCTGATCTCTGTCTCTAGCAGAATTGCTAAGTGCAAGGACAGCTTGATTTTCTGCTCTGCAAAATGCACAGTAGCTATCATCACATTATTCTAAGGACATACTGTACATGATCTCAGCTGTAGTCTTGTGACATAGATATAATCACTCATAGTTTGCAGATGAGAAAATGGAGATCTTCAGAGAGTATAAATATTCTGCTTAAGGTCATTGTCATAATGGGTGCTAAAGTGGGGTACTAATCAGGTTTTCATTGCCTTAAAGGTCACTCCATCTCATCCAGCTATGGCTGCTTGGTTATTGGAACTGGTTTATGTGTTGGTTCATATCAACCATCAACTTCTCAGGATCTAGAACCACCTAGGGTAGCTCTGGGCACACCCGTGCATGAGCGAGTTTTCTAGACTGGCTTAATGGATGTTGGAAGATGCATCTTAAATGGAGACAGAATGAGTCCACAGGCTGGGACCCCAGACTAAGTAAGAAGAGGCAAGTTGGATAACAGCATTATTTCCTGACTGGGGCAACGTGGCCAGCTGCCTCATGTTCCTGCTGCTTTAATTGTCCCAGAATGATGGGTTGTACCCTCAAATAATTCCTCCCTAGAGTTGCTTTTATTGAGTGTTTAGTGACAGCAATGAGAAAAGTGACTGATATTTGTTTTGACTTTTGTTGTCTCCCTTCATTCCCAGATACAGTTTTCAAAAGAGGAACAGATTTTCTCAGTGCCCTTCCCATGTCCCCATCAGTCTGACATGGACTGTGCCTACTCTCAGAGATTTTCAAAGGCTGAGTGAACTTTGGGAAGTCACTTTAGGGAAGATTCAAGTTCAATTGGGGTGCACCTTTATGAATCGCTAAGTTGTTAAATCCGCTCTATGCTCCCAGGCAGGCTCGTGAGAGGCTGCTTGCCACCTGCCAGTATGTTCTGGATCCCAGATGGAAACACACACACACACACACACACACACACACACACACACACACACACACACCCTTTATATTTTAATATGCCTTAACTTGCCCAATGGCTGGGCTACTCCTAAACCTCCACGTGACTAACACACATTCACCTCTGATATTCTTGACTAAATCTACATTGTATCTTTGCTGCCCTGGACCCTTCTGGGGCCCTGCAGTCTGCTTTCGCCTTGCGCCTACATTTTGTCTGTCTCTCCCTCCGGCACCTTCCTGGCGTGGTCCCTGTCTCCTACACTGTTCTCATGGTGAGATCCTCTTCCCTCTCTCCTGTGTTTCCTGTCCAGGAATCCTCCAAGTCTATCTCTGTCTCTCTGCCCAGCCTTTAGCCACTGGCAACTTTTCCCATTCAGAGCCAAGTGGGGGCAGGGACCCTCAATGCAGACGTGCGGGTTCCATTGTGATTTCCGGAGCCGAAAGAACACAAATAGCATTAGAACCTATCCACAACACCTTTAGAGTCCACTTTGTAGAGTATTTTCCTGTGTTCTGTCTTTTTCCATTTGGGGTAAATTTTTTCATTAGCTTATATTCACTGTTCAAAACAATGACCTTCCTCATCCTCCCCCCATAATGCTTTTATAAAATAAGTGGTATGTTTTATGAACAAGAAAGTCAGGGCTCAGAGTGAGTCTATGAATAGCCCAATGTCACCCACCTCCTAGGGTCTAGTCTAGGAAATACATCCTGGGCTTTTTGCTACAGCACTTGAGTAACACTTGCATTGACTTACATGATTTCTTAGCCTCTGATATTTCTCTCATGCGTTCTGTCTTTTGTATTATATTCTAAATTAGTTTCTAATAGCCTGGCTCAATATGTTGATTGTTTAGTTATCACAAATTCTTTTTGTTGTTTGTTTGTTTGTTTCAGAACTGATTTTATTTGGGTAACTGACTGAAGGATTCTCATTTGTAACCAAGATGGAATTCACAGTATGTTGTTACATTCACGTTTAAAAAATATCTCTCTATGTACAAGACTTTGCAAAGAGATGTAAACATACATTATTTTCCAAGTACACACCTCCTTTCTCCCTGGAGGGAAGGAGATAGCCACCTGGCAAGGCAGCACCCCAGATGATGACAATAGAGGATAGAGTTACAAGCTACGTGGGGACTCACCTCACCTACTAGAGGCCACAGAGAGAAGCCACAGAATGGAAAGACAATAGCAGACAGGAGAACATGGATACCAAAAGTTAGTTCCCAGGAAAATTGGGCACTGATTTCTGGAGGGTCAGTCACTCTTTACTGAGGTATTAACTGAGCCAGTGTGGCCACTTAACATCTTCTCTAGCAGAGAGTAAGCCAGTGCAGGACACAGTCGGCATCGAGACTAGATGTGACCACGGCACAACACGCACTGCCCAGAGCACACAGTTCATCCCAGGGGCCTGCCCTCCCTCACTGCAACTGTCTAGCATATACAAGGTACCCTGCTGCCGCCCTGCCCGCTCAGCCTACTCTTCAAGCTGTTGGAAAACAATTCTCAAAAGAAAAAAAAAGGAAGGGGGAAACATCACGTTATCTCATCCAGGCTGCCTGCCCTAGCCCCCCAACAGGCTGCATGCCAGGTGGAAGGATGGGTGTGGGAACAAGGGGTTGTCCCCCAAGGGGGACAGCTGGAGGTGGGTAGCTGGCTGGTGGCAAACCCAAGCCTGGAGGAGAGTGAGGAGGGACTCTGTGAGTTGGGGGCAAGTGTGGGGGTGGGGGGGTGGGGGTGGGAAATTGGGTTTGTAGGTAGGGGGAGGGGGAGGGTAGCCTGGGGTAGGGGGAGGAATGGTGGGTGGGGGTAAGGAAGCTGGGGGTGGAGGCACAGGAGGTGGAGGTGGGTTGGGAAGGTAGACATGGGGGTGGTAGGTTAGGTGAGCAGGTGGGCCGTAGGCTGGGGGCAGGGCACCATAGGAGGGCCCCTCCATCTTCATCATGGACCGCAGGCTCTGATAGCCCTCCTGACATGTAGGAGCTGGTGGTGGACATCCCTGTCATGTAGCTGGAGGGCGGTGGGGTGGAGGCCGATGTGGCAATGGTGGGGGCTGGTGCACAGGGGCCGGGTGGGCTGGAGGAGGACTCTGGACTTTGGGGAGGTCACTTGTTTCCACAGGACCAGTTGCTTCAGCTTCACCTAAGGCAGGAGTGAGGGGAGGCTTCCGGTCTGGAGGTGGGTGTGCTGGAGGCAATGGTGGGTGAGTAGCCTCAAGTTTGGGAATTTTAGGTGGTGGTGGTGGTGGTTCTGTGGCTTTGTTCTCTTCCTTGGGAGAAACCACCACGGGTGCGCTTGGCTTGTCGGGGAGGACTGGGCTGAGGGGACGGTTTCTTGAGCTGCTGTGCTTGCTGCTGTTGCTGCTGGGCTGACTGCTGTGAGTCCTTCTGCTGAGGCTGGGCAGCTTCAGAGCCTTGAGATGGTTGTGACTGCGGCACCTGGGGCACTTGGGGTGTAGACTGAAGAGATGGGGGGTGCTGCAGCTGATGAGGGGTGTGATGAGGCATCTGTTGTTTCCCTTGTGAGTAAAGGCCCAGGATTTGGTGGCAGATGTCTTCCAGAACGTCAACAGGGACGTCCTGAACGAACTGCTCCCACCATCTCCTGTACATGGGTTTGGATGTCCACTCCTGGATTTCAAATTTGCACAAACGTCCTGCAAGGTACATTACTGCGACGGCTATGATCGCTAGCTCCCACTGCAGTGACAGGGTGGCGTAGAGACTGTCATTTACAAATGTCTATGCCATCTGAACCAACTTCTGAATTTTGTTTTTATTACCTTTGAGCTGCTTTGCATATTTGAGTAGGAACTGGTACAGATGATCCACTTGTAAATCAAACTTGATGGTCTGCAGTACGATCCTCTCCGGCACCATGACTTCTTCCTTTGGGTCATCTCCAAACTGGCCGGACTGGACATCATTTAATAAACTACGAGCCGTTTTGATGATATCTTTACATTTTTTTTTGGCGTTTCCTCTACTTTTCCAGCCGGAAAGAGACAACAAGCTCCTGTCACGTATCTTGGGAATTGTTTGAAAGAATGAAACATACAAAATCGGTGAAAATAAACGTTGCCAGGGTGTCATAGTGTAACCCCAAACGTGTGCCCACATCGAAAATGAAGCGAGCCCCCTCTTGGCGGTACCAGGCCTCAGTGGCTGGATCGAGTCCTTCAAGTTGTGAGGGTGTATTCGCCAAGTCCTTCTTACCCCAGTACCAGCATGGTTTTGTGTGGTCCAGCTTTGCTGACGTGACTGAAGGGCTTGAGTTTTCTTTGTTCTCCTTCATTTATTGAAGTAGTTTGTTCTTCCCCAATGGGCCTTGGGAATGTTTTAATCCTCTGAAGATCTTTCTTCAGGCCGACATCAACCCCTCGCCTCAGGCAAGACCCTTAGCGACATCTCTCCTTCCTGACAGCAGCCATCTTGGATCCACAAATTCTTTTGTGGTTCACAGCTCTATGTAGATTCAGGGAGGCGCATAGGCCTTCTCCAGAGGATGATGCAATTTGCTGTCTTTGACTACTTTCCCCTTGACTTTGTTGTGTTCTTGGTAATCTAGCAGTTTTAGCGTGCTCCTGTTCCCGTCCCCGTCCTGACACCTCTGTCCTGACACCTTTATGCTGTTTCAATGCCTGAGCTCTTTTTTCTCTAAAATTCGTTGTTGGAGTTTCATCCGTCTCCAACATTCTACTCCAATATCACCTCCAGATCTACTCCCTGGACAATATCCAGCCTGTTACTACAGGTCTATTGAAGTGTGTGTGTGTGCCATTTTGAACTGCTTCAGTTATGCCTTCAATGGTAATTGCAGTGATTAATGCAGAGAACTGAGGGTTAAATGAGTTAATTCCCATAAAGAACTTAAAATAGTGCTCAATACATGCTAATTTATTGATATTGTGATGCGTCTCTTTACTGTCAGGAATGATGGACTTTTCATTCCGTTGCACTTAGCATAATGTTTTGCATATATTTTTGAATCAAATAAATGTGTGATAGATCAAATCGATCTTCGAACCCTGTTGGGTAATAACTTTTTTTATTTTTATTTTTTATTTTTTTGGCCAGTGTAGTATTTGTTCAAGTACATATGAGATTCAGAGTTAACAGATCATCATGTACTTTCATATCAACGATCAGGCAGTGGTATCTTTCTATGCTCCTCTTCTCCCCAGAACCCGCAGGCTTTGGAGAACCCTTGTTCCTAATCCCCTCTTTACAGCTCCCCCTTACCAAGACCAGTCTCCATAAGCGGGGAACTGCAGCTGCCCAGCTCTCCAACCTCACTGCCTTAGTATAAGAAGGCTAGAGAAGGAAGGGTGGGGAATAGAATTGAACGAACAGGGGTGGGGAGGACTTGAGGGGGGGAAGGTTGGGGGGGTTGTCAAGGACAGCACAAGAAGACCGAAAGAGTTAACTAACCTGACACAGAGACTAAACCAACAACCAAAGAGCATGCAGGGGGATGGACTAAGCTCTTTTTTTTTATAGCACATGTGCAGCGTGTTCTTCTTGTAGGTCTGTCTTAGATAGGTTTTTACTGGTGTGAACAGACACCATGACCAAGACAACTCTTATAAGGACAGCATCTAGCTGGGGCTGGCTTACAGGTTCAGCGGTTCAATCCATATCATCAAGGCGGGAGCATGGCAGCAGCCAGGCAGGCATGGTGCAGGCAGAGCTGAGAGGTCTACATCTTCATCTGAATGCTGCTAGCATATACAAACCATCATAGGGTCCCCTAACAAATGGAGCAGAGGCTGTCTCTGTTGCCTGCCATTGGATTCCTTTCCTCTAATTAGACCGTCTGTTTGGGCGTTTGTGGGAGAGAAAGTGCTTGGTCCTATGTGACTGGATGTCCCAGGATGGGGCAGTACCCTAGGGAGCGTCTCTTTCTCTGGGAGCAGGGGAGTATTTGAGGGGAAGGACTTGGAAGGGTGGGACTGGGAGGTTCATGACTACCATCCTGTCGCTCTTCCATGTGTTTGCTAATTCTTTCACTCAATCATTCATTCAGCATTATTAAACACCATGCGCCCCACGGGAGCTCTTCTAAGAGATACTCAAGCTGTTTTGCCTGTAACTCAGAGTAAGAAAAATATTTTGCTTTGCACACTGTGGTTTTTTTTTTTCTTCAACTATAACACTGAAATTAAGTTGCAAGAACAATGGTCCTTCTCACACTGCTGGGAGACAAACTGGTAAAGACCGACTAAATTGATTTCATGGGTGGTAACTCATAATTTGAGAAGGATTTCTGTATAGGATAATGGATAATAAGGTTCTATTTTTACAAAACAATTTGGATTACCCCATTATCTCCACACTATATGTATGCATTATTACAGCATCAATAGGAGATTCTAATGTTCTATCGTGGGAAGCCAGTCATCATGAGTAATACCATTCTAGAGGAAAAATGTTTCCAGGGCTTCAAATAACCAACTCACCAGGCTACCTTTGATGTATCCTGCTTTCCAGATTCCAAGCATGTGGGTAAAAGTTTTAGCATCTTACACTGCGAATATTGCATGACATGTTTTTTAAATTTTAAATAATGCACCCGAATTTGTGTTAATTTCTGTCCTGTCATGTGCTCATAGCAAGGCCATATTTTGTGGATCTTTTCAGTTTTGTGTTTCTGTCAACTCTACCCTTTCTTTAAGAAAGTTCTACTGACAATCCTCCCAGTTCTCCCCTCTCGTTTGCCTGTGAGATTAGTTTGTACCTTGGAGTGGATCCTTGAACACTTTTTGTCTGTTAAAGACTCCTACACCATCTGATCCACTTGCTTATTCTACTGGGGCTTCAAGCATCTGAAAAAACAAAACAAAACAAAACAAAACAAAACAAAACAAAACACCATTTGGTCATGCTGTTTGTAAAGCAAATAACATGGACAAGCCTGTCTGTAGCTTGAGATCAGCCGTGGGTGACTGATCACAGGAGAGTTTACTTTGAGAATAATAGCTCCAATTGCCACAGCTGGGCTTTCTATGAGGATCATTTGAATTCTAAGCTAATGGATACTGGGTTCGTCCCATAAATTCACAATTTTTATTCTTGGGCCAATTGAATTGCTACCACATCTGAGCCATTGTGTATGCAAGGGCAGCTCTGCTTACCTTTGTGCTGGGTGCTTTTAAACACCGCATGCGGTCTAAATGTGCACATTTTATTTATAGGAATGTTTTGGTCCCATTATGATTACATCTGTCTAATGGCTTCTTGCTGAGAAACTGTTAGATGATTCCCCCCCCCCCTTCTTTGTATTTTGATAAGGAAAGGCTGGTGTTTCATAGCTGCCAAATGGCCAGTGCTGGCGGCAAGTCCCAGGGAACAGGGGATGGGGCTTAACTCTTTGGTGCATCCTTTTGTTTAGCTGTTTCCACTTGGGAGTCTTCCTGGGCATTAAGAGCTGTTTTACTTTACTCATCTTTGATCAAATGTAACAGGGTCAGTAGCTAGTGACATTTGTGTTAGGAAACGTCTACCTGCAGACGGTTGCCTTTGAAGGCGGCTGATCAACAGAATGGCAACTCTAATTTTTTTTTTTTTTTTTTTTTTTTTTTTTTTTTTTTGTGATGAATAAGGACTGTGCTTCTCATATTTGGTGTCTTTTTTAAAACATAGGCTGGAACTCTTTCTCCAGATACCTGTAATTCACTAATGGTTCCTTCCAAGCCTCTACATTTTGAAACCAAAATGGAGGCTGTATTGTGCCCCCCCCCCCCCCCCCCGTGCCCACCTGAGACTCCTTCTTCTTTCCTACTCAGTCCCTTTTCTCTTAGAGTTTATAGGGGAGGCTTCTTTGTTTTTCTCTCTTCCTTTTCCTCTCTGGCAGTGGTTCTCAACCTGTGGGCCACAACCCCTTTGGGGGTCATGTATTAGATATTCTGCATATCAGATAAATATCTGCTTACCTTTGTGTTAGCTGTTTAAATCATAACACTGCATTATGATTCACAACAGTGGGAAAATTACAGTTAATGAAGTAGCAATGAAATAATGTTATGGTTGGAGGTCACCACAGCATGAGGAACTGTATTAAAGGTTGCAGCGTCGGGGAGGTTGAGAACGGCTAGGTTATGAATAATCCGTCAGCAGTGGCTGAGAACCACTGGTCTCTGGATCACCTATCAGTGATGGCTGTTCGTTCTCCCTTGGATTTGTAGTTTCAAGGTTCATATAGTCTTCACTCACTGACATGACAAACATTGAGAACCTGCTGTGACCAAGGAGCTGTGAGTCTGTGGGCAGTATCACAGCAAGTCATTAACACTTTTGCCCTTCGAGTCTCCCTTCCCCTCAATCCTGCTGATGCTGCATGCATAGCCCTGTGCCCCTTTACCCCCCACCCCCTGCTTTTCCAGTTACTTCTCTAGTCTTTAGATTCTTCTGGATGTTTTCTGAGGTCGTCTGCTGGATGCCTTACCCTGCTTCATTCAGTTCACCCTCTGTTTTTCGTTTTCTCAGCATCCTTACATGTCAGGTAAAAGTTCTTGCCTTGGCTTATGGGATCTGCCACCCTCTGATCGTCCTGTGTCACCTTTCTTCCCTTACTGATTGAACCCTATTCAATGTTCAGGACCACAGCAAAGAGTCCACTCTTTAAGATCCCTTGCATAGCAGAGAGCCTTAGAGCAGAAGGCTCCCTCACTTCCTATTTAAGTTACCCTCATTAAATTCATCTTTGCTTTGTGCCTCAGTTTTCTAAGCTGCACCATGAGATAGCAGTGATCTCTGTCCCGCTGAGTTGTTATGAAGGTGAGTTAAAATAGCAGTTGGAATATGTAACAGTAACTGCCATTTTGATTATAATCCTTTACCTTGGCCTTAGTTGGCTTGTCTATAACACAGTATATATCTCTTCTGAATCCTCCATGGTGCTGAACAAGATAGAGGTGCTCAACCGATGCTTATTCAATTTCAGAAACCTCTCATGTGCTGTCTAAGCAGAATCTAGGAACCAATTTATTTCTGGATACATTTAATTTTATTTCATAAAAATGTGACAGCCATAGTTAGTGACTTGCCCTTCAATCTATGGAACATATATTGCAGCTAACTTAGGCTGTGGGTGTGTAAGATGATGATGATGATGGTGGTGGTGATGATGGTGATGATGTGCTTTTGTCCACGACTGTGGCAGAAACCAACTTGAAGTATGTGCCAATCATAAATGCGACTTAAGTGAAATCCAGCCATTGATTGCAGTATAATTAAATCTGGAGTGCTTTTTATTTTTCAATTGCTTTGCAAACACATACCCTCAATGTAGGTCAAGTGGAGCAAATCCATGTGGCAAAGGCAAGACTGTGTTCATCAGACTCCTGTTTTCCATGCTGTTGGTGAAGCATTCTGCTCAGGAGCCAGATTAGTTTACTCCAGAAGTAATTTACTCCAAAGAACACTCACTGGGTGGGCTTCCCTCTTATGCCCTCAGCGGGACCCAGGCAGCACTGATGCCTGACTTCCCTGGAGACTTTGTGTGGTGTCGGGATGCCTAAAAGCTTGCTTTTACTGCCAGCATTTGAACTTGACTGGAAGTCAAGTGCGGGTGGCTTTGGTGAGGCCCACCAGGCTGATGGCTACAATGGCAGTGCTTTGAACTGCAGAGAACAGGCAGCGGAAATCCCAAGCTGTGGGCTCCAGGAGCAGCACCCGCTTACAGGCTGCCTGCTGGAGGAGATGCCCTTCCCTCTGTCCACTCCCATGACATGGACATGAAAGTGTCAGTGTTCAGTTTGCTTCACTCACCAGAATGTCAGTGTGGTAATAGACCAGGGTCTGCTATGTCAGTGTGGTAATAGATCAGGGTCGACTATGACTGGTCAAGCATCCTACAATGCCATTGCCGACTCTGGTCTGTAATGAAGAGAGCAGACAACCAAGGGTCCCATGGGCATCCTGGGCACGCAGGGACTTGCTGCTGAAGGGACTGTTAGTGGTGGTTATGAATAGGAAAGAATAGAGTGTTTCTGTTTGAGAGCAGAGAGGGAAAGATGAAACAGTTGCAGTTTGCAGTTGGAGCCAGGACTTCTAAATCCGTGGTTAGATGGCTAACTACACCGTGTATTTCTGAGCTGGTGCCTTGCGGTGGTGGTTTAACGGCACTACAGCCTAATTCCAGGCGGTCTTGTGGTCCTATGGTTTTGTCTTATGGGTATCTTTTCCCATAATGATTCTACTGGCTTTGTAATGATTATAAATTCATCTACTATGATCTACTATTTATGATTTATCTCTTGGAAAGGCTGCAGGCATGAATGGTCCCTGATAGTCACTGAAGTTGAAATCTTGCCTTGGTCAGGATCTAAATTAATCTAGAGAAAGCGCTTGATTTATTTTAATTTTTTTATGATGTTTGTATGTTATTCAGTGTATCCTACTTGGGGAGCCCAGTGAAAGGCACAAAGCAGGGGAGAGATAGTTTGCCTCGTGGAGCTCAGAGACAAGCAGAGGAACTGCCTGTCCCAAAGCTCCATGTTCCTTTTAGAAGTGGGTTCTTCAAATTATACACCCAAATCTAAAGATTTGGAGGTAGGATTCCACACATATAGAGAAGGAATGCTTGTTTTTCTGTGTCTATGCTGCCTCACTCTTATAGCATTTTCTAACTCCACCTACTTACTTGAAAATTCCGTGATTTCATTTTGTCTTTACAGTTAGATAGAATTTCACTGTGTATCAGCAAAATAGAGAAAGGATCATTATGGGAACGGTGACAACTAATTTATAGCCTCATCTGCATATGTAGCATTTGCTAACCTGGGCTACGTGGCTACATGGGCTGCTCAGGGGCTTACAGAACCCAGTTTTTCTCAGGGGACACCTTTAAGGTCCTGAAAAGATTCCGATGTCCTCAGGATGGATGAGGGGTGAGGCAGTAGCAGGGAGTGGGTGTGAAAAGTAACTTTTTTTTTTTCTGCAATTATGTACACACAACTGGTCTATGCAATCCTGTTGACTTCTCCTTTCTACTCTGTTCTCTCAGTGGGCTTCAGAAAGGGGTGTTTGTGAAATCTAATCCTCCAAGTCATTTCTACCCAATGAACCTGTTCTTGATGCTCACTGAAAGCAAAGTTCACGCATATTATAATGTATTGTCTGAGTCTACACAATAGAAGAAAACCTTGGTGTCAGTTCTTCATCCAATAAAGGACTCACAGCCATTATATGCAAAGAACCCAAAAAAATCAAACACTGAAAGAATAAATAACTCAGTAAAGACAGGAAAAAGGCAGTTCTGAGGAGAAGTGCAGGCCCAATACATGAAAATGCTCAGCATTTTAGCTCTTGAGAAGCTAAAGAGAGAGGCACGAGAGTGTCTATCTTACCCCAGTACCAAGAAAATTAATGACAATAAACATTGACCAGAATTTTGTGGGGGCAGCAGAAGCTCTTATACACTGTGGGTGGAATGGGATTTAGTGTAGGCACCATATAAATAAGCATGGCCAATCCTCCAAGACTAAAAATAGAATTCCCATATGATCCAGCTATAGAATTCTGGGTATATACCATAAGGACTCAAAGCTGCCATACCATAGAGATAACTGCAGCTCAGGGTTTATTATGGCACTGTTCCAGAGGTATGGAGTCAGCACATCAAATGGATGAGGGCATAAAGAAAGCATTCTATACAATACATGTATATTCATATATGTTATACATAATATGTTCACGTATATTCATTCCACAGAGTGTTGTTTAGCCACAAAGAAGAAAAGAGATCATGTTATTTATGGGGAAATGGATAGAAGTAGCAGTCACTATGTTAAACAAAATAAACCAAATCTCAAATAACAAATGCCGTGTTTTCTTATGTGTGTCCTAGACCTCTAAAAACCTGTTAGGATAGAAGGATGATGATTTGCAAAATGTAAAGTGGTTAGGGGGAAGAAGGATGAGAAATATTAATGAGATTAATATTTTGATATTGATAATACCAAAATAATATCAAAATAGTCAAAATAATAATTGATGAGTACATTAATTGATGATATATACATACATATACATACACACAATAAGAAGGTGTCACAGCAAAAGCTATTCTTTTGTACAAATCATGAACACTAATGAAAAGGAATAGAGTTTTAACAAGTGCTGTCTATCTGTTAGGAAAAACTCGGACAACAGGGAGATGCCAGACACACACAGAGTCACATCTGGACAGGAAGATACACAGACAGATGGACACATGGGTATTTGCTCCTAGAACAGCCAGGAGGACAATCCTATGTCATGACCAGTAGTTAAATGAATCCAGAAACCACAGCAATTGTATTTCTCAGCTTTGCTCTCAGGCTTCATGTGTGTTTGCGTACACGAGACCATGCGCACAGAGGCTTCTCTGGGGTGAGCAAGCTGGTCTTGTTTTCCTTTTGAGTTGCCCTTTTGCCTCCTCCTCCAGTACAGGGAGTTTCTAAGAATCTGCAACATAGCTGTGTGGGACTTTCATGGTTTCCCATCACATTCTGCAAATAAAATAGAATAGAAACTAGTTTCATTTTTTTTTTTTACTTGTATAAAGAAACAGTGCATCTGATTTCACAGACAGAAAGGAATGATTGGAAAGCTTCCAGCCAGGCCCTGGGGAAAGCCCTAAAATTATCCTCTGCCTTATGGACTGTCCAGATTGTTTGTATGTGTGGCTGGGGAAGGTGGGGGCAGGGCAGAGGGATTTGAGAAATAAAATGTTTTGTGCCCAGATGCTGTGAGTTCATCAGATGGGCTGGGTGTGTCCTACTGATGACTACTGTGATTTTTTTAGGAGTCTGTTTGCATGGTGCCAGGTTTGAATGTCCAGGCAGCTGGGCGGACCCTCTGGAGTTCCTCGTTAATGCAGCCCCCTCTTTGCGCATACTGGGTGGGGTTATCTGATGTGCAAATGCTTCTAGAATAACCATAAGGGCTTCTCTTGCCTTGCCTTGAGTTGCATCTTTGATTTTAAATTGCTGTGGTTTAGGGTGACTAAGAAATAGATTCTTACTTAGCAGAGCTGATGGGCAATAAATAATAATAATAATAATAGTTCTTTAGAATTTACAAAAGCACTTTACATTATTCTATTAGAAACAGAAAACTGTAAGGAGCTATTTTACCTTATGGCAGGTGGAGAAAACCAGGACTAGAAAATAATAGTTACTGGAAAAAGCAGCAGCAGCAGCAGCAGCAGCAGCAACAGCAACAGCAACAACAACAACAACAACAACAACAACAACAACAACAACAACAAATAATGATAATAATAATAATAGTAATATAGATATTTGGGTCTAGAATTGTCCAGCTAGTTTTTCAGATAATAAAAATATTTTCCTACCTTTTAAAACATGTCTTCTCTTTAAAACAGATTTCTCTTTAAAATAGTTACTGGATGTATTTGTATGTGGTACGGGGTTGGGGGGAGTTGGGAGGGCCGCAGCTCGTGATGCTAGGAAATAGGGATTTATTATCCAAAGGGTGCAAAGCCACAGATATGAAGGATGAGGAAGCCTACAGAGTCAATGAAGACTAAATATAGTTAATAATAGTGTATTCTGTCTAGAATTTATGCTGAGAGAATATATTTTAAGTGCTCTCCATGTATACAAAAAGGATAACCATATGCAGTGCAGGATAATGATATGTTCGCTAATTTTCACAATATATATCATGGGGTTGGATTGTAAACCTTGCATATAAGTGCTAGAGTCAAACTATAAGAACATCCTGAGAGAAATACTCTTTGAAAGAGTATGGGCCAGCATGGCTGTTTAAACCCCACCTCAGTGGGCCTGAGCAATAGAAAAAAACCCATTATTTAAATGAAGACATTCTTAAGGGCCTCCCCATTTCTGGATGTGCAGATAAATAAGTTAACAGATGACAGCATTCTGACAATACAGTTCCAAAGTCATTCCAAGGCTTTGTGCCTTGCCATTAGCATAAATCCTTCCCTCGTTCCTGCCATTGCCCCTCCTCTCTGACTTCCTTTTTTCACAGTGCAGGGCACCCAAGCTGTGGACTGTGGAGAATAGTAATATTTTCTCTTGAGAAAATATTTCTAAGGTGCATCTGATTGGCTGAGTCCCCAGGATTTTATGTCGTGTGGTTCCCCATCTTGCAGGAAGCCGAGGCTATTACAGTGGGGAAGAATAATCAAAACAGTTTATAGCTCAGTGCTTTATAGATTTTAATGCACTTTGGCCAAATCCTCTTAATGGCCTTTGTAAGATTGTCATTTCCATTTGAAGGATTTTGAGGCTGTCGTTCAAAGAGGAGGAGCGGACAACCTGGCATAACCAGGCGGGACACGCCAGAGCTGAGACTTCAGCTTCAGGTCTCCCACTCTTGTCTCTCAGGCAACTGGGGTGCTCTCACCAGTGTGAGGAGACTTGTCAAGGCCCAGACCTGTCACTCATCCTGAAGAGGGAGTCAGCATCCAGTGAAAGGGTGCTTTGTCACTTCTGTCTGGGACTACCCTTCACTGATCACTCTCTGGAGTATATGTTCAAATCTCAACTCTGTTACTTGCTTGTTATTTGTGTGACGATGGGCACATTACTTAATGTTGTGACTCTTTAAATATTCTCATTTAAAGTACAGATGGACAGTGCTTTTTATGGAATTGAATAGAAAAACACGATACAGTGTTAAGTATGGTGCATGCGTACAGTTAACATTACATGTTGTCTTTATTTTATTGGTCTTGATTTCTATGTTGGGCTGGGTCCTTCAAATGTCCTATTTAATTTTTGACTACATTATTTGTTTATTTTGTGTGTCTGTTGAGGGTGACACATGCCACATGGTGCACTTGGAGGTCAGGAGTACTTGTAGGAATCAGTGCTCTCTTCCACCCATGGTGGCAGGGGATCGAATTCAGGACTTCAGGCTTGGCAGCAAGAACTTTTTTTTTTTTCCTGATAAGCACTTTGGTTATCCTATTAAAAATTTACTTTTATTTTTTTACAAATGTCAAATTGTGTGTGTGTGTGCGCGCGCGCATGCTTGTGTGTATGTGTGCATTTGTGTGTGTGCATGTGTGTGTGCTCATGTGTGTGTCTGTGTGCATGTGTGTGTGTGTGTTTTGAGTAGACATGTGGTGAAAATGAGAGAGAGCAAGCAAGGGCCTCATACATGCTCTGTGACTGGGCTGCATGGAAACCAAGCTCACTGCACAGTGTCTGCAGCAATAGGTTGATTCAGTACCCTTTGTTTGTTTGTTTGTTTGTTTGTTTGTTTTTTCTGGTAGATAAGCCAGTGTTGGTTTTCTTCTTGAAGTCTTGAGTACATCATGTTCCATATACATGTGAGCACTGGAAAGAACTCAAGGGGAGCAAGGCTAGTTCTCTGCCTCAGTTTTACTAAGCAGGCTTGACTTCTTAGCACAAAAACAAAACAAAACAAAACAAAACAAAACAAAACAAAACAAAACAAAACAAAACAGGGACTCATCCTGCGTTGAGATACGGCACAAACCCACTGTGCCTATTCTAGTTAAAGATTTCATGAGCATAGTTTTTTGTTCGTTTTTTGCTTTTCTAACTTGATTCTAGGCGCAGCAACATTACTTAAAATATTTTTTCAAATATAGTTAATTTAGAAGAAATTATCTATTCTAATTTGGTGTCACACACAGGTAGGATATATTGCCATGTGTACCAGGCTGCTTCCCAAGACAAACATAAGCATCTAAAATAGCAGAAAGTGTGGCTACATATGAGCTTGCATCCATTTGTATAACCTTTTTTTTCAAACCAAGACAGGCTATTAGATTTCCTGATTTTGCTTTGCTGTGTCTCAGAAAATCACATTTCTTACGTCTAACAAGTTTAAAGTGACAATATTTTTGCTCAGCCTTTGTGCAGATTAAGTGAGAGGGGAAATTTAGAAAAGTAAGTAGCAATGTAGCAATGGCAATGTTTCTTTCCATGGTGATGGACTCACTCCTTGTCCCTTCCCTAGACTAGAGATTTAAATCAGCTAGTTCTTTTGAAACCTGCTTCCACTGTTTTCCTCCGTTTCCCTGGAGCGCTGTCTCTAGTGTGGCGTGATTCCACATGTATAGTTCATCAAAGGGTTAATAAGGTTGTGCTTCAATCTTTCTGGTTGGCTGGTGCTCTTTAAAAAAATCATTATAGCTTGTGTGTGTGCGTGTGCGTGCATGCACACATGCAAACTATTGATGTCCAAAGCAACTAATTAGAGAGAGAGAATATAGAAAATCAATGTTCACTAACATTGACATTTCATCTAACTTAAGCAGTTGATTTGCTTACGTTCTTTGTGGAATCCTGCGGAGGCCTAGAATTATTTCAGCCTAGGACCTCACAAGTGGGTTCCTGGCGTCAGCGGGGGATATTATTTGATCGCTAGATCTGTAGACAGAATTCGGAAGGAATCAGCACAGTATATGGCTCACTGGAGGAGCAGCTTACACTGGAGACATCACTAAGGGGCTTCAGGTGAAGGGCAACATGGAGAAGCTATTATACTTCACAACAGAGGAAGAGGCTGCTAGTTTCTCTTCCCAGTTTTTGGCTTTTATTTGTCCTGAGCTCCAGTAAGTGAACTATTATACTGGGCATCAACAGGGCTCTTTTGCTTCAGAGTCTGTCTGACCTCTCTCTCTCTCTCTCTCTCTCTCTCTCTCTCTCTCTCTCTCTCTCTCTTCCCCACCATACTCCCACTGGTTTTTGATCTTTGCACAGTATGTGTGTGTGTATACATATATATGTGTGAATATATATACATACAAATGTATATATATATATACATACAAATATATATATATATATATATATATATATATATATATATATATATATATATATATATATATATACTGTGCAAAGATCAAAAACCAGTGGGGGTAGAGACATGATCAAAAGACATTTGCTACCTCACATTTCTTAGTAGAGTCTCATTTTCCTGTCCTTGTCCCTCCATCTAAGATCACAGCACTTGTGATATGGCTCTCTCCACTTAGCCCCTCTGTCTCCAGCTGCCTGTGATTTTCTCTTCTTTGAATCCTTTAAGGGTGACAATCTGGTGTGTTCTCCAAGATATTGCACTATGTCTGGAGACTTTCCTATACTCTTTCTACATCTCTGTCAATTGTCAGGGTTTTATTGAACTTTCCTTAAAGCACATAACTTGAGTATGCCAAGTTCTTTGATCAGGAATTTAAAGGACGGAGCAGCAAAAGCAACCTTTTATTTTCCTTGTCTTTCTATATGCAGTTGAGGGTGGCCTTGAACTCATTATATTGCCTAAGCTGGCCCCAAGCTTGCCTTGGCATCCCGAGTGCTCCTGAGGTAGCAACATAGTGAAAGATCAAAATGATCTCTTGAATCATTGGCTCTGGCAACTTCTTCCAATTCATGAAAATGCTGTTTGCCTCATGTGAATGAACTCGCAAGATTCTGACTTAAGAATTCCTCAAAGAAAGCTTTTTTTACACCACCCTTGCTTGCTGCAAGGGTGAAGGGTCTTTCTTCATCCACCCTTATAAGAGCACTAACCCATGAAGGACTCTGTGCCCAGGAGCAAATCATCCCCCTAGCTCCACTTCCTAAAATTGCCATATTAAGGGTAAGGACGTAGGGGTAGTGATTTGGGGCTGACGTTCAGTCTGGAGCAAGGCTGGGTCTTAATTACCTTTTGTGACTCTAATACTAGTGTTTTGTTTTGTTGTTGGTTTGTTTTAATGGTCCAAACCATGAGAAATGATTAAATTTAGTTTTCATTAGAAAAATATGTGGGTTTGGGCTTTCACTGGTAGAGTCCACTAAAGATAGGTGCCAAAGGGTGGTCCGTGGGTTTCAATTTGTTTTTTTTTTTTTTTTTAGAAGAAATTAAGCAAAAGTGATAAATTTCACTTCACCTATCATGTTCACTTACAAAACAGAATAGTGTCTGATGATGTTGTTGCCCAGCCCCTGAATGTATTCCACTAGTTTTGTTTTCTAGGGAACTGGTGTCTCTTCCATGTCACATCAGGAAGGGTGATTTGAGTGTTTGGTACCCCCCCCCCCCAGGACTGGAGTATCTGTTACACTGAGGCTGTCAGTCTCCCCTTACGATAATAACCACCTAATGCAGAGGATACTGATGGAGATTATATCCAGACTGAAAATAATAGAAATTTTCTGCATGTGTCAGCGGCTGGGAGGCCCTGTCGGGTACCCGTACCCATTACAGCGTGAGCCTTGGCATCAAGGACAAAAACTTGCATCCTGTCATGGTTTCTTTCATCCCCATGCATACAGGACAGGGGAAATGGTAATTATTAGGAAAATGGCTGAGAAGGAAATGAAGTCACAATCGGTGTTGGTGTTATATATCAAGAATAGGTTTTGCTGTGGTAAGTCAATGAGGAGAGATTGTTGGTTTAGCTAATAGTTGCTCAGCTAGACAGCTTATGTCCTGGGAATATTACTTTCTATGTGGGGAGAAAGAGTTCTTTTTCATTTAAGCACATTTTATGAGCACGTACATAAAAATTAAGATTATCAATTCAAAGTTACCTTGTAATAATTAGAAGCATTTAAACATTTATTTATTACATGCACATGTGTGTGTTTATATATGTGTGGACAACACTTGTGTCACAGCTCATGTGTGACGGTCAAAGTACAATTTTCTAGATTTGGTTTTCTTCTTCCACCTTGTGGTTCTGGGAATTGAACTCAGGCAGTCCCTAGGGACTGGCAGCAAGTGCTGCTACCTGCTGAGTCACCTTGCTGGCCCCAATATTATGTTTTAAGTAAACCAAAAGGTGAAACCATTAGATAAAGCAATGTCACGTGGTGGCTTAAATCCACCTTTTTACACAACATCACTCTTCTCATGCATTAAAAACATGGCGACACACGTGAGCTGTTCGCTGGCTGTGGATTTTGCATTGTGATACTGTTCATATCAGCTAGCCATGCTGACTGTAATGTACGGACAATTTCTGCTCTGTTTTTGCCTTTCTGGGTAGGGCTGACCGTTACTGCAGCGTGAGTATATGTCAGAATTTAAAATGAACTGATTTGCCAGCACATAATGCAAATATAGTCCATTCTCTTTCAGACAACACAGATGATTCCTTGTCTTTTTCTGAATCGAGGCCGACTTGCTTATCTTTTGAATTGTAAAGCTTCCTGAGAGCTGTGTCTGCTGAAAGGACTGGAGAAGTATGTTTACTCAGATGTAGAAGGCACCTTGTGGTCCCTGACTAGAAAGTCCCATGACTGTCCTCTAGAGGGTATGCGCAGCTCGTCTTTGTTACTCTCTAGGTGCACAAATCTGATGGGTGGTGGGAATAATCCAGATTGGGTCATACCAGTGTGTAATTAGTCACTGTGTACCTAGGTCTTCTTCTTCTTCTTCTTCTTCTTCTTCTTCTTCTTCTTCTTCTTCTTCTTCTTCTTCTTCTTCTTCTTCTTCTTCTTCTTCTTCTTCTTCTTCTCCTTCCTTCTCCTTCTCCTTCTCCTTCTCCTTCTCCTTCTCCTTCTCCTTCTCCTTCTCCTTCTCCTTCTCCTTCTCCTTCTCCTTCTCCTTCTCCTTCTCCTCCTCCTCCTCCTCCTCCTCCTCCTCCTCCTCCTCCTCCTCCTCCTCCTCCTCCTCCTTCTCCTTCTTCATTTATTTTTTTAATTTGTAAAGATCAGGAAACTCCCACCTGCAAGATGACAGAGCCACCTGCCCTGGCTTTGTCTAGTATGAAGCTGCTCTTCTTGAGATCTGCATGCTTTGCTGTTTATTTTTGAGGTTGTATTTTATTGCATTTCCCCATCCCTTCCTCCAAACCCTCCCACGGAGCCTCCCACTCTCAAATTCATGGCCCTCCTTTCAACTATTATCATATGCATATATGAATATGCATAGATATATATGTTCCTGCATATAGCCTGTTGAGTCTGTACAATGCTACTTGTATGTGTGCTTTCAGGGCTGGCCATTTCAGCAAGCTTCTGGATAACCCTAGATCTACTGTTCTCCCTCCATGACATGGGAGATAGGGGTCTACTAACACAGCAAGAAGTTCAGTGCTAGGTAGTTAGAACTGTCATCACTGTTGTAGCCCCTCCCTTAGAGATGCTCACACATAATACAGGTTTTAATGTATGAATGAATAAATGCACAGAGGCACACCTTCCCTTCACTAGCAGGCTTCCTCCTTCTATCTTCTCTTCCACACCAAGAAGGAGCTCAGTTGTTCTACTGCATGCATATATTTAAAGACAAAAGATGATCTCTCAGTGGAATCTTTTACCCTCTCTTCCTTTGAAGACTTTAATATTAACTGGATTCCGTTTGTTTTCATATATTAATGGTGAATAGAAAGGGATGTTAGCATTACTGATATGATTGTCCTTCTTTGGGAGAGAATGACAAAGATACAAATGTAAATATACACCACTAAAGAATACTTAGCACTGTTTGAAATGATATACATGTTTCTAGCTGACTTTTTAGGGAGTAGAACTCATACCCGTTGTGATTTACCAGTATCATCTGATTGAAAAGCACAGAAATGTGACATTAAATTTCCTTTGCTCCCCCTTTTTCTGTGACTTTTTTTCTGATGTTTGTATCTCTTGAGGCCTTTTCTGTAAAAATTTTCCATCTATTAGTTCAACCATTTGGATAAAAAAAAAATAGCAATTTCCTTCTCGAAGCAAACTGCTTTTGCTGTATTCCAAGATATTCATTATTTTGAAAAGCACTAACGAAAATGAAAATGGAAAAGTCCCCTCATTATCATAAACACCAAATTAATCTGTCATATTAAAGCAGTCTATAAAATTTTGCTACAAAATCTTATGAACTATGTCCATTACCCCTTCTCTCCAGGGCCATTGTGTCTGTCCATGGTGCTGAAAACATGCTGTTCTTTTAGACATGACCACAAAATAAAGGCAGTGTGTGCAAGGACTTTTTTTTTTTTTTTTTTTTTTTTTTTTTTTTTAAATGCGACCTCCATTTTCACTGAAGGGTGATGGAGTGCTAAATATATATGCCTTTTTTGGTGAAGTCTGTCGTGACCAGTCCATGAGGCCTCTTTGCTTGATCGACCCAACCAACTTGCCTTCAAGCTTGGAGTAATCCACAGAAGTTTAGACTTCAGAAAGAAGCCACTGTGTCATAACTCTTTGAAAATCTGTTGAGCACAAAGAAATTTATTTATATCTTTCACCTTATTGGGTACACTGATAAGATTCATCAACCTGTAACAACATTATTTGGGGAGATATAAACTCCTGTTTGAAACCAATTAGAATACCTTGAAGGGCATTTGCAAGTTCCAGCTGACTTTGGGACACGTCACAAATATGAACTATTACCACATTATCTTAGAAACAGGTATTTAAATTCAGTGTCTATTTGGGAATGGTACAGAATTCAGACAAGTAATGAAAGCACTAGGTAAGAACTCTCAGAAAAATACAAGCTACCCTTCCAACAGTATGCTCAGCAGAGTCGTCTCTGGCATGCTTTATTTCCGTTCAGGATATTTTTAGATACCCCTCTAGCATGTTCTTGCAAACTGGCTTGCTAATTTTTATTTTTCTTACCATTTCTGCCCTAGTTTGATTGTCTTTTGGGAACACTGGAATGTATTTTGGGGTGTATATATATATATATATATATATATATATATATATGCATATATATACATGTATACATGCACACACACACACACACATATGTACAAGATTACTTGAATTTCACTTAGCACAGGAGGATGACTTTGAAAGATGCAGACATTGTGTCTCGCATATGTGGTCTGTAGGAAAACCGCAAAGAGTTTACTTAACTTAAAGCCACATGTTTATTATATCATGTAAGTTCATAGTATTTGCTCACAGCTCTGTTAGGAGAAAGTTAACTTGCTCATGACACTCCTGAATTGTCTTTATAAAAGTCTTATAAATTAGTTTACATAAGATAAAACTAAAAGCCTTACTGGAAGCATAATGGACATATTATAAGTTGCTATGAAGGTACAAAATTCCTTGATATATGTGACACAGGTGAACGCACGTGAAATTCTCACCACAGTCAAATGTTGAGCGCAGGCAGCACCCTCCAGTTCCCTTGACCTGTCTTATGATGTCATCCCTGTCTCTCATCTATTCCAAGGGACTCATGGATGTTTTTCTCTGTTATTGAGGGTTGCTTCCTATTTATTTTTTTTTGGGGGGGATTCTATACTGTAGACCAATTCATTTTTTGATTTACTTTTATCTAATCTACCTGTGTCCTTTATTTTATGGTCCACTCATGTTGAGGTAGAAACCGACATTCCATTCTTTATTTTGCTGAGAGCCTCATACTGTGTAATATGACACAATCAGTGTGTCCACTCATCTATTGATCAGCATTTGCATTATGTACAGGTTTTGAGACTTATAAATACAGTTGCCATGAATATTCATGTGCAAATGCACTATCTTTTTAGTTCTTTTCAGTTAATTCTTGGAATGGAATGGCTGGCCCATGTAGCATACGGGCCTGTGTTTGAAGAAATTGGTGAACAGTTTTTCAGAGTGGCTGACTCATTTTACATCCTCCTTAAGGTATGAGCGCCCTGGTTCCTTGATATCTGCATTATCAAGATCAATCTTATTATTTTCTTCATCTGTGGAGATGAGGTCCGACCATGTTGCCCAAGCTAGCCTCGTACTTCCTGACTTAACTCTACTTCAGCGGTTGAGCATCCTGTGATAGACTGATTTGCCATCCACAATGTACCTCAGCAAAGTGCTGTCACTTCTTTGGTGAAGTCTTTGTTCAAACGACTTACCAATTCTGTCTCCCCTTTGTTCAGTTTTGGAAGATTTTATGTATTCTAAAATTCAAGTATTTTCCTCTGATGAATGATTTGAAAGTCCTTTGTTCCTGCCCATGGTTTGTCTTTGCATCTTATTCACAGACTTTGATAAGCAGACTTTGAATTTGATGAAGCTTATAGTTTTTGATTTCTGTCCTCCCCCCCCCCCAGGCCATGGCATTTGGTGTTAAAGCTAATAGATTCTTATTTCTTGTAGATTATTCTCTAGCTTCACGTTTGTCATTTAGGTCAGTGGTCTACTTAGAGTTGTGATAAGGTATGGACCAGTGTCCCCTTTACTGTTAATTAAATACTAATACCCAAGGTGATCTGTTGAAAAGATGGCCCCTTCTCTACCAAATCTCCGTTCTCTGTTTTATCATTTTTTTGCTGATGAAGTCTCTGAGTTTAGACTTGCTCTCTGAACGGTCCACTAAAAACGAGAGGGGCAACCTTGTTCAGGACAAATCAGTACCATGTTCAAGGTTTTAGCTCTGCAGAGGTCTCACTCTGTGACAGATTCTCTTGGTTGGTGTTTGTTGCATAGACTTTAGCATCTTTGGTCTTTCTCAGGTTTGTCTTCTAGACTCAGAGACTGACCCCAAGTTCCCTCCTCCCATGTCACAGCCTGGAAACTCTCTCAAGAGGGTAAACTTGCCTTGCTTGTCTCTCATCCTTTGGAGCTTTTGCCTGCAATCCAAAACCCTGCTATCCAGTTGTTGCAAAACAATCGCTTCACATATTTTGTGTGATCTTTTTTTGTAGTTTCAGCAAGTAGGCTAAATTGGGTTTCTGTTACTGCAAACACTCTAATTATAATTGGGGAATAATTATATATTAAATCATGTGCTAAATGTGAGTGCAGCTGTAGAAATTAAGAAGTCACTTCTCAAGCGACAGGAGAAAGATATATGGAAGATGGGAATTACTGAGGTTTGAATGTTAAGTAGTATTGGAGTATAAACAGGATGACCATATTTTTATAAGAAACAGATCTCTTCCTGTCCACAGAGATATGAATGAAAAAGACCTTTGTTGGTAACATTATAAGGGACCTATCTACTACATATTAACCAATGTTACAATTATAAATTCATATTCTACTTTTGCTTAATCATATCTATTATATTAAAACATTTAAAAGATGAAGTAAAATATAGAAATAAATGAAAATATATTTTTAATAATACCAGATTTTAAATAAATAAATTTTATCTCATATGCATTGGTATTTTGCTTTGAGTGTATGTCTATGTAAGGATGTTGGATTTCCTGGAACTGGAGTTACAGATGGTTGTGAACTGCCATACAGTTGCTGGAGATAGAAGCCTGGTTCTCTGGAAGAGCAACCAGTGCTCTAACCACTGAGCAATCTCCCGAGCTTCTGGAGACACACACAGAAATTAAAAATTTTTGACATTGTTATCTTAGTAAACTTTTTAAAATTATAAATAACAAATATGTAAAGCTTAAAGTCTCATGGATTTCAGCCTGGGGTTCTGCCCTCTGTTGGATGTGTTGCTGTAGACTTGCTTTATTTCTTCATTGCTACAGTTTGGATACGAGTGTCTCTGCAGAAGGTCATGTATAGAAGGCTTTGTTCTCAACTGGTAGTAACTTTGAGTAACTAGGTCACCGTGGGTGTGTTGGTGGAGATGTATCTTTTTTCCCAGCCTCCTTTCCACCCTGAGGTGAGTGGCCTCTGCCACATGTTTATGCCACTGAGCTATTCTGTTTCATTCTGATAAGAGAACCAGCAGAGCACAGGGCAAACCCCTGAAGACCACAAATCCTTCCTCCTCCCTTGCACTGCTCATGGCGACTGCTTTGTCCCCGAGGCGCATTAGGAACCAGCACACCAACCTTCGAACTTGAAAAATGAATGACAAAGAAGGATTGTAACATTGAGTCTAGCCTGGGCTACCTAATGAGTCCCTGTCTCAAAACCAGAAGGGAACAAAGTAAAACTAAACACTGAAAGCAAAAATAGTTGTTATCGCGAGCAAATACAGTCAGTCATGGGAAGGATTTGGTGTAGAATCTGGGGCTGCTCACTCCTCACAACCGTTACACCGTGTGCTATACAAGTAGAAGGGCAACTGTATTGATGTGTGTGTGTGTGTGTGTGTGTGTTTATGTGTATGAGTGTGTGTATATGTGTATGTGTATATGAGTGTGTGTAAGAATTGTGTGTGTATGTGTATAAGTGTGTATAAGTGTGTGTATTTGTCTGTATATATACATGTGTATATGTGTGTATGAGTGTGTGTGTGTATGTATACGAGTGTGTATGAGAGACACTGGAGAGGTGTTTCAGTGGTTAAGCACACATTTTGCTTTTACAGGGCACCTGATTTTCATTCCCAGCACACAGGTCAGGTGGCTCACAACACTTGCAGATGATCCAACACTTACTTCTGCCCTCTGCAGATATTGTCATGCACACATGGGTGCACAAACACACACACACACACACAAGCACACGCACATGCACCTCACACAAATGAGGAATTAAATACATAGGTGTTTTAAAAAGTAAACCTCTTGTGTCTTTATTCTATCAAGTTGTTGTTTTCCCCACAGACTAGTGAAAAAAGTGCAGGTGTGACATCACGTATTCCTTCTTAGGCCTCACTTTATGTAGTGTCATTAAGTCTCCCTTAGAGACTACTAAACACCTAGGTAAAAACTGAAAAAAAAACCAACCCAAACCAAATACCAACAAACGAACAAACAAACAAACAAACAAACACCCCAAATAACCAAAAGAACCCCATTTACTCCCAGTGTTTCCTTTTACCTTGTTCCCTTCTGTTTTTGAGACAGGGACTCACTATGTAGCCCAGGCTAAACTTGACATAGCCATGAACCATCCTTGCAGTTCACCCTCTATGGGTTTTAGTCTCAGAAGCTTTGGACGGTTAATTTTTTGTGAGTCCATTGATAGAATTCACCACGAAAGGTGGATCTAGTAATAATTTTATCTGTTGCCTAGGGGAAGAAAGCAGTAACAACATCTCCATTTAATAATCTGGGAAAATATAATAAACATAACTGCTCTCTTTTTTTTCTATTGTACTAGCTGAACTTCATTATTTACTTAATACTATTTTAAAGAACTGTGCATGTATGTGTAGTGTGCATATATACGTGTGAGTGTGTGTGTGTGTGTGTGCCCATGGAGATCTTAGGAGTCTTCCTCTATTGTTTGACCCCCACCCCATCCCTTCCCAATAGGGTCAGTGATTGGGCTTGCAGCACACTGTTCAGCTAGGCTGGCTGGCTGGCACTGGGGTCTCAGCCACACGTGGCTGTGCTAAGCTTTTACGTGGGCACTGGGGATAGGAATGCAGGCCCCTGAGCTTGAATAGCAAGCACTGTTCCCACGGAGTGAGCTCACTGGATACAGTTGACCTTTCTCAGCAGCCGTCTCTGATGATCTCTGCTTCTTCTCATGGTGACCACTTCATCTGATTTCCAAGGATTCAGACAGTAGCCATTTTAGACTCAGTAGAGGTTGCTACTGACGAGGCGCTCGCTGTTTTGTGTAAGCAGATGCTGGTGGTTGTTGTTTGATGATGTAGAGCACGGAGATGTTTTCTCCTCCGACCTCACATCTTTGTCCTAGGACAGTCCATCTGCACTTCTCTGGGGTCTTGCAGCATGTGGTACCCAGGGATGACTCTTTCATTCCAAGTTCTTCTCTTTCAATTCAATTCTATGCCATCTGAAGAGCCTTCCACACTAGCTGTTAGTAATAACCCCTCCTCTTTCTTGCTCCTCCCCTCTCTTCTTGCTCCTCCCCTTCCTCTTGCTCCTCCCTTTCCTTTTGCTCCTCCCCCTCCTCTTCTTCACTTTCCTCTCCTATGAGATGTTCTCATTCTTCACCCTAGACTGTCTTAGAAACCCATTATTTAATCCAGGCTGGTTTAAAAGTCACAGCAATCCTCCTGCTTCAGCTTCCCAAGAGCAGGGATATAAACTCGAACCACGCCCTGCT
Source organism: Arvicanthis niloticus (assembly GCF_011762505.2). Lineage (NCBI taxonomy): Eukaryota > Metazoa > Chordata > Mammalia > Rodentia > Muridae > Arvicanthis > Arvicanthis niloticus. The sequence continues at coordinate 23,781,793 of NC_133435.1, forward strand.
AGTAGAGTTCTTTTCTTTCTTCAGTCTCCTTCCAGCTTCTTAAGTACCTTCTCTCTATTATACCACTGGGCAGTATTCCCTCAGCGTGGCTCTGTTCCATTTGAATAGTAATGCTTTTCAGAGCATTTGACATAGCTTTCAGTCAAACTGACTTTTAAAGAGACGATTGTTAATTAGTGACCAAGCCAGCTCAGTCAGTCAACAGGGTCTCTCACGGGAGGGAGGGAGGTTTGAAAAGGAAGAAAAACAATTAGACAAAATTATAACATGACTCCAGCCAGTACTGAGGCTGAAGGGAATTCATTCTTTCCCAGTCTGCTTTTATATCATTCTAGGTACAATCAAAAAACATGGTCAGTTCTTAGATCAAAGACAAAGTAATCAAATGAAGTCGTAAACAAGAAGATCACACAAAATAGTAACATGTAAAATAGTAAACAAAGTTCTCATGGTCACTGTTTCTAATATTGTTACCTGAGCCTACTTTCTTGTCCGAGCCCAGTGACAAATGCCAAAGTCCTAGAAGCGGCACCAAAGGCACTCAAAAAAAAAAAATGAGCTTATGTTTTAATTGAAAAACAAGAAGTAACATTATACATTTATTTTAGGTTTTGAGTAGCTTTGGATGAAACAAACGTTCTATAAAAGGAGGGTGAGTTCAGATGAATGGAGCCCTTATACTAAAATTTGGATATTTGCATATCATCTCTCCAGTATAATGTGTAATAATAACCATACAGATGCTTTTGAGCTGTAACAGTTGCTATTTCATTGTGTGTGTGTGTGCCAGGCATCTGCCCTCATAGGACCTGAGGAATCGACGATTATCGTGGTTGTAGTGTAGGTGCTTAGAGAAGCTGGGTAGCTTGCTGAGACAACCAGGCAACAGGTGGCAGAGGTGTGGTTTCAACTGCACATGTTCCGATTTGGAACGTATGTTCCACGCAGTTCCACGCCGTTTCTGATGCCAAGAATCAGAACACTCCACCTGAAGATCTCTTTGCTGTCTACTTGACCGGTGAACATTGGCTCTTGCTTTTAAAGATTTGTTGTTGCTGCTTTGTTTTCTTCCCTTGTGGTTAGGATTGAAAGCCACCAGGTACACGCGTGTGCTAAGCCACCAGGTACACGCGTGTGCTAAGCCACCACTAAGCTACATACCCAGCCAGGAGGTTTTCCTGCCGGCCCTGTTCCACACTTCGTGTCCTATCTGATCCATTTGTAGTTCATATGCATCTCTTGCTCTCATAAATTCTGGGAAGAATCAGCCAGCCTCACAGGCAGCTGGATGGCTGGATTCTTTGTCCCCAGGCATGTTCACTTTGCAGAGTTGAGCCTGCTTCTCTGTCATAGCCAGGAACACATTTCAGGCTGTGTGTCTTCCACTAGAAGCCTTCCGATCAAGATGGAGAACTCTCAGCTCCTCCTGCACCATGCCCGCCTGGATGCTGACACGTTCCTGCCTTGATAATAATGAACTGAACCACTGAACATGTAAGGCAGCCCCAATTAAATGTTGTTCTTATAACGGTTGCCTTGGTCATGGTGTCTGTTCACAGCAGCAAAAACCAAACTAAGATGTCCTCCAATTTTCTGTGTTACTTAGTAGGTGACATTTGAAATTGTTGGTACTTATGATCAAGGAACAAACAGATGTTAAGACATGAATTTATTGCTATGGTTTTAGCCTAAAATTTTGATGCATGCAAAGAAAACATTCTAGTAATGTTGACAGTGTTGTCAGTTTGTTCTGGAAGGGGCAGGGTTTGGACTATTTTAGCCTTATGCTCTCTTCTTTAGAAGGAAAGATTTGGGTTGCTGTGGCCTCAGGTAGAAGTGTTCTCTGGTGAGGTGCTCTGCTAGTTTCACGGAGCCCAGAGCAGGGTCTTGAGAAACAGAAGTGACTGAGGCCTGGGCAACTCTAGGGAGTGAAGGGAGGTATGCTCAAAGATGAGATTGGTTTTCTTTTTCTTTTCAGAGTATTTATTGACTGGCTATCATGGAAAATGGAAAGTTAGTGCCATATACCACGATTCCAGCAACTTTCTCTTCCCTTAGCATGGCTTTATTTTTATTGTCGTTAAATCAATATTTAATATTTCTTCTTTGGACCGTGCAGATGTTATCATGAACTGTGGATGAGGTATACTGTAATGTTTTTTTTTAATTATTATTTTGGGTTTTTCCAAGAGGATAACATTCCTTTTTCAGTGTGTGTGTGTGTGTGTGTGTGTGTGTGTGTGTTTATAAAACTATCATGAATCATTTCCTAGACTCTAGTAGAGCTTTGAATTTCCAAGCAGCCCATTTTCACACACTTGAGTCTCTCAGACAGCGTTTTCCCCACTTGATGTAAGCTCTCGAGGCCGAGGGATAGCTGCCGTTCAAAGACTTCCTTCACAATCACATTCGACTGTTGCTTGTTTCCTGTAGCAGGTCTCCTGTCTTCTATGCCTCAGGTTCATACTTAGCAGTTTATTCTCTCAGGAGGTAGAATGAATCTTCTAGTAATTACCTTAAAAAGAAAAGGAATGTATGGGTAAAATGTATGAGATCCTTATAAATTATTTTACTCGATCAACCTACTTGGTTAATAACTTGAATTTGAGACGTGAAACAATGTTCTTTGTAAATTTTAAAATATTTACTTTTTTAAAATTTAAAGTTATTATTTTTTTGGTGAAATGTTTAATGCCATTTCAATGCATAGACCTTATTTCTCTGGGAAAGTTTCTATATCCTGATATCCATAAATATGTACAGTGGTACCAGTCTTTTCCTTCACTTTACTAGACATTTTGTGGGCTTTTTTTTAGTTTACTATTTTATTCCCATCAAGCCTTTGGCCTCCTCTGTTTTCAGATCCTTTCCTGTTGTTCAGGTGACATCATCATCCTCCAGCTCCCACATAGAACACTGTGTGTCTGGTACCCTAGTCTGAATCCCAGCAACTCATTCTTCATTCTGAATGCTGACAAGGACTCTCTTCTTGGGTAAACTTGAGTCAGGTTCTGCTGAGCTAGGCCAGGAACCTGCTCAGCCCATTGTGAGCGACTCCTCACCAATAACACCAATCAAATTACCCATCACCTCAGTGTTGCCAAACTTAATGCCTGAGAAGGGCCTCTTAGTAATTCTCCACGCAGCTCCTTACCCTGCCCTTTGATGGTCTTATTGTATTCAGGGTTGAATTCAACCCCTTCAGAAGGGAACCTTTGTGATGTGGTAGAACCTTTAAGAGGTTCAGCCTAGTGTGTGGGGGAATTAAGTCATGGGGGGACTTTCTTCCCTTCTTTCTGCTTCTCTTTGGTGAATCGAGAAGTTTGCTCTGCTGCAGCAACCTGCCATTCCCACCCAGCACTCCTGTCAGAGGCTGGAAACCATAGCGTAGGTCTGTTTAACTTTGGCAAGAGCATCCAGAAATGTGAGTCTACAGACCTTGCTCTTTTAAACTGATCATTGTATGCATTTGATTACAGTAATGGATAGCTGACTGCAGTGATTTAAAACAAAACAAAACAAAACAAAACAAAACAAAACCATTCTCTACGTGTTTGTACAAATGTAAAGATTTACCCTTCTTGATTTGTTTCCCTGTTTTTCATATTTAAATATAGGGCAATAATACACTTCCTGGAAGTTCTGTGTAACTTGGTAACTTGTGGGCCTTAATGTGGGATGATCGGCTACGCCATTTCTTCCGACTGTCTCTTCATGCAGCCTTGTTGCTGATAGTGGCTCTTTTCTGTGGGTCTAGTTGATTTTTGAGAAATTCCCCAGATTCTTGTCTGTTTAGAGAGATGCACATGTGAGCCCATCTGCATGAGCTCCAGAGACCAGGGTGAAGGAGACTTTGGGATGTTCAGCTTTCAGTCTTTGGTTTCACAGAATCAGTCTATTATGAACCTGATATCTGAGATATTCCCCAGCTGGTAGTCTGTTCTGTTGACTAGAGAGTGAATCCACATGTCCTGTAGGTGTGTGGGTATGTGTATGGGTGGGCTGGAGTGGTGGATTATCTGTTTAGATGTCTAATGTGCAGCCAGTTCCTTAATTTTCAACAGTGATCAATTATTAATCAGAATAATTATTGAGTGACTTCATAAGTCTGAGAAAATTATGTCCATTTACCTCTCAGTGATGGTTTAAGATTAAAGTTTCAGAGGTGTGTTATATCAGAATTACTTGTCTGCTGTATGCTTATATCTTACAACATTTTAAATCTCGTATGGTTCTTTCTAACAGTGGAGTATTGGAAGGTGTTCACGCCTTATGTTTAATCAGAGGTCAATGTAAATGTTTTAGAAAAGGACTTAAGATATTATGTCCTCCTATTTCCACATAGACAATAAGAAATTGCATTCATCTTGGCATATAAAACTCTTTCAAATAAAGTTTAGTCTTAATAAATGGTGATGAGAATATTGACTTACTGGATAGATAGATAGGCCATGTTTTTCTGACTCTTATTAAAGGGAAAAAAGCAGCAGTATTTTAAATAAATCCTATGAAAGGAAAGAATTCATAGTAGAGGATAAACTGTGTAAGTGAAAAAGTATCTCATCCACCTTATTCGATTAACATTAAGGATTCCCTCGGTGACCACCTACCAGTAGAGGTCTGTATTGATTTTAACTGCTAATTACCCCAGAGACATGGCCCTGAGTTAGAGTTTTAAATCCAATTCTGAACAGTCTGAAGGTACTTTCTAAACCCTGAGTTGTAATTTGAACAGGGAAGAGTTACTGATCATGGTGGAGCAGCATGTCTGAGTAGCCTATCAGCTGTGAGCTGAGTCAGGCCTTCTTAGTCTTCCTTTCTACAAAGGGTCCAGTCTCACACTGTGGACCAAAGACATATAAGTTGGGGTATTTCAGACTAAGTCAAGGGGAGTGAGCTCCCCTTGAACCTCTGAACTAATAAGTGATGGGAGAAGTATTCAGACACCAAGATATTTCAAGAGTGTTTGAAGGAAGTGCTGAGGATGTACGGGAGATCAGCAGTGTATGAAGATACAGGCATAAGATAGCAGCACTACGTGAGTTCTCTTCTCCTATGACCATGCCTCAGATCCCTGCCTCCATTTACAGATAATAGAAGAAAACATGGATGGCAGGTTTTTTTGTGAAACCAAGAATGTTTCTGGGACCTGGCTGGCTACGTCCACCTGTCTTAGGGTTTTACTGCTGTTATCAGACACCATGACCAAGGCAACTCTTATAAGGACAACATTCAATTGGGGCTGGCTTACAGGTTCAGTGGTTCAGTCCATTATCATCAAGGCAGGAACAAAGCAGCATCCAGGCAGGCATGGTGCAGGAGGAACTGAAGGTTCTACATCTTCATCTGAAGGCTGCTAGCAGAAGACTGGCTTCCAGGCAGCTAGGACAAGGGTCTTAAAGCCCACACCCCCAAGGTCACACTCACTCCAACAAGGCCACACCCACTCCAACAGGCCACACCTCCCAGCAGTGCCACTCCCTGGGCCAAGCATACACAGACCATCACACCACCCTTTATATAAACTATATCTATGATATTCTCAGGACTTCCTGAGAAATGTTTTGGCTCTTTCCTGCCACCCTTCCTTGCTAAATCAAGCCAGTCTCTGTCCACAGTTCTCTGAGGCTCAACAGTATGTGCTTTGAGCTCATTTTGGTTTCTGTAGGGTATTTTGTATCTCCTTCATCTATATTGCTATGTCCACAGTAGATATGGGCATTTTGTCTTAAATACCCCCATCAAACAACTATTGTTTCAAACTTCTTTTGGTCTTTTGTTGTGGTGGTAGGAACACTGGGCACCTCTAGTCAACAGTCTTGCCAAAATCACAAGTCTGTGCATTTTTAGTATCTTGTTATGTGTGAGTATTGTTAATTTTACTGCTTCCTATTTGTGTCCCTTTGGTTAATTTGTGTGTAGACTCTCAAAGAAGCCTATATTTTTCATAATTATATAAAGATCATGGGCTTATACCCTATTATTTCCAAAAAGAGAAGTAAAAAGGGGTCTCTTTTGATTTTACTGTAAGTGTTGAAGGCTTTTGTCTTATTACCAAGAAGCTGGGATCAAGGCTATAAGCACCCACAAAAAGTAAACAATAGTCTATGCTGGCTTTTATAAACAAGTTAATAGAACTTTTCAGTCTATGAGGATCTATGAGATCCTCATAGAGTAGAAGGAGGGGAGCCATGTCAATCTGGTATGAGTCCTGCCTTGAAAAACAATTTTTTTTTTTGTCAACTTGACACAAGTTAGAATCATTTGTGAAGAGGAAACGTTGACTGAAGAATCAACTCCATTTTATTTGCCTGTAGGTAAGTCTCTGGGAAAGGAGGGGCCATCCCACCATTAATCAGTGCCCCCTCCCTGGGGCCAGTGGCCCTGTGTTGTACCCAAGGAATTAAACAGAGCAAGCCAGCAGGCAGCACTCTCCCAGGCTCTCTTTGGTCCCTGACTTTATGTTCACCCAGGCTCCTATCCAGGCTTCTGTTGATGATAGACTGTAGCATAAGATGTAATAAACACTTTCCTCCCCAGGGTGGTTTTCATGAGTGTTTTTATCACAGCAGCAGAAACCAGTCTCACACGTTTGCTCACAGCTACTCAGATGTTGGTACCCCAGCATCTCATCTTTCTCTCAGACACTGAAGACTCAAGGGTCTGATTTTGAACACTGAGTAGAAGGAGGGGAGCCATGTCAGTCTGGTATGAGTCCTGCCTACTGATTACTTCAATATTCTCCCAAAGCGATTTGGACCTGGTCATGTCTACTAATCTTTTGGTCACCATGAGAAAACAGCTCGGGAAGCTTGGTGGCCATGACTCTGCCTGTCATTCTTCTTCCTGGGTTCATTCATATCAACGCTGGTATGGTCTTTGTCAGTTTACAGGTTCCATAATGAGCAAGTTCTGAGTTATAGACAAATCAGACCCTGATTGTGGTACTGTGGTGTTAGCATTGAACTTATAGATTTATTATTTGGGGGGAAAAACTGAAAATTAAAAATTCTCCTTCAAAAATACTTAAGATCCAGTTTTCAATGATTATTTTTTGTACTCTCCATAGCTCTTAGCTGGGATAGACTCCTATAGTGAAAGACGTATTGACAAGAGAAAAACAAATGGGCATTTCTTAGCATGTGTGCTGTCTATATACATGGAAGATAACAAGAAGAAGCCTCTCATGGACCTCAATGGTGTCCCAGATTTCAGGCTCAAATACCATTGTTTCTTGAATAACTTGGTACCATTTGTCCCTCAAAGACAGTGAGACCCCTCCTTGCAAATGAAGCTTCCCCTTGTGGATACAAAGTTCTTCTTACAAAGGTGCAACTTCTTGGAACTATTACTGTGTGTGTATTTTCTCAAAATAAACATCTTAAAATATTCCTCTTGCCACAGAAGCATATTTGGGGAAGACTTGGTCTAATTCTCTAGTCATAGGTTCTTTGGAAAAAATGTTTCTTTCTCTTTAGGTAAAGTTCTAGAATCTGCTTGTCATTTTTCTCTTCACCTTTGGACGTGTGCTCACTCACATTCTTGTTACATTTATACGTTTTATGAGAGGCTCAAAATATATCCTCATCCTGACAGAGTAGTATCTGAAAAGCAAGGGGATCTCTTTAAAGGTAGAACTTTAAACTTCATTTGATGCTTTGTTCCAAATGAAGGCAGCAGGAACAGCAGCTGTATCCTGCAACTGCAGGCGTGTGAGTATATGAGTATATCAAACAACTTCATAAATGATATCACTGCTTTCGACTGGGTGGTGGTTTGAACATGTTTGACCCAGGGAGTGGCACTATTTGGAGGTGAGGCCTTGTTGGAGGAAGTGTGTCACTGAGGGGGTGGGCTTTCAGACTGTCCTCCTAACCACATAGGAGACAGTCTTCTCCCAGCACCCTTCAGATGAAGATGTAGAACTCTCCGCTCCTCCAGCTCCATGCCTGCCTGGATGCTGCCATGCTTCCTACCTTGATGATAATGGACTGAACCTCTGAACCTGTAAGCCAGCCACAATTAAATGTTTTTTATAAGGGTTGCCTTGGTCATGGTGTGTATTCACAGCAATGAAATTCCTAACTAAGACAGACTGGTTCATGGCTCTGTGTGTATTTATGTAAGCATCCCTTCTGTTCTCTGCATCCAGCTTTGCAATGTACGAAGCTCTGCCCCATGGTTTGCATGTCATTTATGGCAGTCTCACTCCCCTCTACCTGGGATTATGCAGATTTGAACTTAAACCTCTTAGTTCTTTTCTCCAAGTGAATAGCATGATGGGGCTCATTTCGTAGTTGATAATGGACTTCAGCTCTCACAAAGGACATTTGGAGACTGCATGTCAAGATGATATGTGGGCCATACAAATGTCTTCTTGTTCTAACTGTGTGACTGCATAAATAAAAGCACAGTCATCTAGTTGTTTAGTGGCTAAACCTCAAAGCGAAGGTGTGTGTGTGTGTGTGTGTGTAATTATTTTAATGGAGCCAATTTTATGAGTTTTCCTTCAGGCTGGAGATAAAGGACAATCTTACTTATAGTGAGTACTTAGGATGATCAAGAGAAGGTTGGTATGAAGGATTTACAGTGCTTTGTGAGATACTGAAGTGTAAAACGTTTCAACAAATCAAAGCATTATTTCAAATATAACAAAAATGAAAAGCCAATTCTGGACCCCGGTCTAGGTACTAATTGAAAATTAAATAAAGCATATCTATTCCTGAATAGCACGTTTTCAATCTCATTGGGTGTACTCTGATATATATATATATATTCCAGGTATAGGGGACTCAGTTTCTTGTGTAAAATAACCAAGCATTTACCTTTTGTTTGTAAAGATAAACACGGTGTGTGAAGCAGGGGAGCCAGAGCTTCAATGAAGTTGGCAGAGTGGGCTCTGTTCCTGCAGTCACGAGAGGAAGGGAAGCAGGCCCACAGTTGGGGCAGGGTGCTTGGGATGGGCGAAGCTGTCTCCCTGAAGACCTTGAGAGAGGAGGCTACTGAAGTTCCCAGTCCCAGTGTTGGCTCCCGAAGCGAAGAAACCATTGCCTGTTCTCTTCTCACATTCTGCCAGGCTGAAGACGGGAGCCAAATCCCTGCTCGCCGAACCCCGTTTTCCAGCAGTGTCTCCCTCCCATCCTGTCTATTCCGTATCAACGAGAGGAGCCTTTCTTTGGGCCCCAAAGTCCGGCCAACACCTCACGCTTCCGTATCTCACATTCACACAACATCCGGGCCCAAACCCTTGGAGGACTGACTCTTACAGCGGCCGCTCCACCCCGGCACGATCCATCTGTCAAGTGAGAAGCCTTTTCTGGTCGATACCGAATCAATTTGCTCTGGCAGTCTAATTGAATGCCTCCCTCAGACAAATGGGTCATTGGGGGAAAGGGTAGAACCTTGATATGCAGATCAGAATCGATCCCCCAAAGGGAGCTGTTTTAAGAATGTATGCCCCTCCGGAGAAGTGGCCTGTGTCATAACATACGCAGGATGGGTTATTGCTCAGCAAACTGAGCGTAGATCAATCTGTGTATGTCTCTTTGTTTGAATGCCATCCTACTGTAAGTTGAATTTGGTCCTTGTATGGAGAGACCTGGCTTGGGTGCAGTCACAGAGAACCAAGCCTGTAGAGTAGCTCCTGGTGTGGGGACCATGACTCTTAAGTTTGAAAATAGCTTCTAATTTCCATTTACCAGATGACATTCATGATGGATAAATTCCTATATATTGTTTTGAAACAAGGTTTTAATTAGCCCAGGCTGGCCTCATTTAGCCCAGGCTGTGTAGCTGATGATAACTTTGAATTTCTGGTTCATCTGCTTTCACCTGTCTAGTGATGGGATCACATGTGTTCACTATTACATTTTTATGCAGAACTGGGGGATTGGGTGACCCGGTTCGGGTCTGCTATTCGAGCACTCTACCAATGAATGAGCTATAAGCTTTCCCTAGCAGAGCTGAGTCTTTTTCAGTCTTCTTTTGGGAGTTTATAAAAAGGAATAAAAAGGAGACTCTCAAGTCTAGGAATCAAGACTGTGTGAGCTGTTCTTGAAACACTTTCAGGGCTGGTGAGTTGGCTCTGTGGGTAAAGGCATTTGCCATTAAGTCTAGTGACCTAAGTTTGACTCCTGGAACCCACATGGTAGAAGGAGAGAACAGACTCCCAGATTATCCTCTGACCTCCACACACATCCCTGGTGTGTACACACACACACACACACACACACACACACACACACACACACCTACACCTACCTTTCAGTCTGATTAAATCCCTGTCTCCAGTTCACAGAGGAAGAAAAACAGAGAGCTAGGATATTAACTTTCTGGTCTGAAAGAAATTCTGTCATCTTAGGTCAATGCTTATGTTCCCAAGGAGTTGAACTTTAACACCGCTTCCCAGTGGTGTCCCAGGATCATCTCCTTTTAGCCAACTTCCACATGCTAAAGGAAATCAGAATATGTATGCTAAATATTATGTCCCAGAAATTAGTTTGAGCTGAGTGTCAAAGGAAGGGCATAGACTGAGGGAGGGCCCACTCTTTACCCCTCTTCTTCGTCTATAAGCAGGACACACATGGACAAAAGTGCTGGCCTTCTGTCCTTACCATGAGCACACAGAGGTAAGTATGAAGACAGCGCTGGATCGTAACCCGCCTGGAGGTGGCTCCAGAGGAGCCTGTGTGACAGGCTCTCCTCACCGGCTTTATCTGCCACAAGTCTGCCTTCCACAGTCCTCCGTTCCCAGATACCCATGGGCCCTCCTTCATCTCTAAGAATTTCCTCTTCTTCTTTGAGGATGTTTTATAAATAGGGGTTCTAAGTCCCTTCTTAAAGAAACACTGATTCTCTGACTGTCTCCCATGTACATATGAGGTATACATGTCTATCTCTCATGCATGTATGAAGTATACATGTCTGCAAACTTCTGATTTTCCGGTCAATTACCTATCACATGTTTCTGGAGTCCCATACACCTTGAGCTTAAGGAAGGTAGAGAAAATTGGTTTTTCCTCCCTTACCACACAGGGCAGGAGATTGTATGTGGCTTTCTGTATTAGATTTCTCTCTGCTGTCAAAACAAAGCGCCACAAATTCAGTTCCCTAAATACAACACAATTACAAATTTTCTCTCCCAGGAGTTAGAAGTCCTAGAGAGGTGTCACTGAGCTAAAATGAAGGTGCTCTCAGGCTTGTGGTCTCTTCTGGTGCTGTAGGAGGGAATATGGTTCTTTCCCTTTAGCTCCTACAAATTAACTCAAGGCTCCACCTTCATTGTCAAAGGCAGCCATGATACTTGAAGTGTGCCTGCATCATATCGCTCTGACTTTGTTTCTGCCACACCTGCTTTGCTGAGTCTGGATCCCTCCTTTCTCCTTTCACTTAAGGTTTTAAAATGTGATGTGATGTGATGTGATGTGTGTGTGTGTGTGTGTGTGTGTGTGTGCGCGCGCGTGCAAGTGAGTATGTGCTTGTTTGTATGTGTGAGTGTGCGTGTATGTATGTGCCTGTGTGCTCAAGTGTATATGAATGTGTGAGTGCATATATGTGTGTGTGTGCATGTATGAGTATGTGTATGTGTGTGCATGTGAGTGTGTGTGAGAGAGACACAGAATACATATGAGTGTAGTGTATGTGGGTGTGGTGTATGTATGCAAGTGGTGCAAATGTGTGTTTATGTGTGTATGTGTGTGTGGGTGAGTGTATGTTTTTGTGTGTGTGCACACATGTGCAAGTGTGTGTGTGTTTGTGCAAGTGAGTGTGTGCGTATGTGTGAGAGAGTATGTACAAGTGAAATGCATGTGTGGTGTATGCATGCACATGTATGTGGATGTGTGTGTCTGTGTACATGTGAGAAGCAGCCAGTGATGGATGGATGTCTGATTTGTTACTCTTCAACATATTCCCTTTAGACAGGGTCTCTCACTGAAGCTAGGGCTATACCAGTGGTCTTAACCATCCTCCTGTCTCTGCACCTCCCAACTTTGGAGATGCCCATGACCATGGACGCCCAGTACTGTACATAGATTCTGGGGATTCATAGTCAGAGCCTCATGACCACAGCCATCCCCTTTGCTGTGATACCTAAAAGTCACAAGGCTCTGGGATGAGGGTGGATAGTTTGGGAGGATAGTCTGTTTCCCACACTGTGAAGTCTTTCAGCAGAGTAATGCAGTAGCAGGATGCCCATGTCTGCACCCAGACTGCCTGTCTCCTGACTCTCTGTTTTCTTCCTGTATAGTTTGGGTCAGTCAATGGCATTTTCTGTATCCTGGTGACTTGCATTGGCTACTTTTCTTGCTGCTGTGACCTGGCAAGAAGCAGCTCAAAGAGGAAGGGTTGATTTTGGCTTATAGCTTAAGAAGAGACAGAGCCTATCATGGCCCAGCAGCAGGATGGGGAGGTAGCTGCTCGCTTGTGTGTCCACAGTCAGGAAACAGACTGCAGACAGAAAGGGGGTAGACTATAAAACTGAAGGCCCAAATGCTTGCCCCTGGTGACCCACTCAGCAGAACACACCTGCTAAGGGTTCCGCAGCCCTCTCAAACAGCTGCACGAACCAGGAAACCAAGTCTTCGCATATATGAGCCTGCGGGGGACACTGCACTTCCAAATCACAACAGTACTCACACCTTGAAATGTGATTAATAATTTATGCTGGAGATGGAGAAAACGCACAGTAAGTGGTGATCATATACCAGGCACAGGGCAGGTGCCCAATACATGTTGGACATAAATTGTTCATATATACATGTATGAATGCTGGGCTGCAGGTTTTTTCCCCAAAGCTTATCTCCCATCCCTGTGTGTGTGTATGTGTGTGCGTATATGTGTGTGTTCATACATAGGTGTTTGCACACGTGCCTGTGGAGCCCAGAGATCAATGCTAAGTGTCTTCTTCAATCATTCTCTATTAGCCTAGGCTGGCTGGCCAGCAAGTCCTAGGGACCCTCCTGTCTGTAATTACCCAGCAGTGCCAAGCTTAGCTTTCTACATGGGTGCCAGGGATCCAAACTTACGACCTTATGCTTGTTCAAAGAGCACTTTACCACCTGAGCTATCTCCCAGCCCCCTGCAGATATTATTCATCCGATTTTACAGCAGTGGCCGTGCTGTATGACACTCGCTGCTGACACACCTCTAGTTGGTGTAATCCCAGCTCTTAGGAATCAGAGACAGGGGCTTCGTTGAGTGTGAGGTCAGTCAAGCTTGTGATGTAAGGACTTGGTCTCAAACGACAAAACAAAACAGCACCCTAAACACCAAAATTTACATTCACACAACACACACACACACATACACACACAGAGACAGAGAGAGAGAGAGACAGAGAGAGAGAGACAGAGAGAGGGGGGAAGTTTAAAAGTCTACCAATACAACTTATATTTTAATTATTTAATATATTAAATATTCTGTACATTGTATGGTCATTTATGAGCTTCTAGAGAGCAGGTTCCCTCTGTAGGCCCTGGCTTGAACATAATTATCACTGAGCAAAGGTGAGTGACAGAGAGCTTAGAGAGACTGAAAGGAACAGAGGTGACCCAACAGCCTGAAGGTAGCCCTGCAGTCTCCCTGCTTTCTGCAGAAGTCACTGGCAGCTTACTCAGTTCAGTGATTTTTGACTTTATCATGTGACCGTAACCAAAAACGGATCTGCTGTTGGCTAAAACAGTAAGGTCTTTATTAGCTTAGGCAACTGAGAAGTTACAGAGGTAGGTCAGGTGGCTAGTGGCTCGCTGATGCTTTGACTTATCTCTGCCTTCCTCTTCTGTTTCTGTTGTGCCTGCTTTCCTCAAGGGATATCATTTCTTACAGTCGCAAGATAATGCTGGCAGTTTATAGATGTCTGTCTGTCTTTCAGGGGCTGGAGGTTGGGGGCATGGCCTGACTCTAAGCGGCAGACAATGAAACACAAAGAACAATTTCTTCAAAACATGACAAAGCAGCTCTAATATCTCATGGCTTTAGGCTGAGTCTTGGCCTCGTGGGTTATCACAGAAGCCAAGCCAAAGGAAGGCAAGGTGCTGGCTAACCTTATTAAAGTTCAGTTCTGGCTCACCCATGTGCCTGACAAAATATAGGGTGGCCAGAGAACACAGGTGGCCCCGAGAAGTAGTTTATTCTCATCAGCCAAATACAGTAATTAATTAATTAATTCTCAGTTTTTCTGGCTGCCAGTGAAAAAAATGTTTCCTGAGAGGTAGAACGTAGTGAAGTTGGAGCTACAGTGTTTCACAGCACTGTAAGCAGGGCCCTGCAGTCATCTCCATCAGCTTTCTAATTTGTCGGGGATTTCCTGAAAGTTTCAAAGCAGGGATTTGCTTTTTAAAGTTTTAAGTACTTCATTTATTAATTTGCAAGGATCTCTCAGACATTCATGCCAGCTGCTTGTCTGAGCATGGGGGAACCTAGGAATTAACAAAGCCCAAAGTTCGGGGTTCACTCCAGACCAGAGCCCCTGAACCTGGAGCATCCTTAGTTGGGTTGGAGGATAATACCTAGTCACGGTCTCAGTGTGACAGTAATTGGGTCAGAGCTAAGTCTTTCCATCTGTGTCTCCTAGGAGGTTCGCCAATGCTGGGAGCAAGCAGATGCATTTGGAAAGGTCTGTTAGAAAGGCACATGATCAGTAAGGAAGACTGGTACAATTTATGCTTCTCAAACTAAGTCATAGTGTAGGACAGCTGAGAGACAGGACTGAACAGTTGAGATTGGGCCGTGGGAAGGCTCCATAGCCTGAAAGGCACGCGGTGGAGGGCAAGTGTGAATTGCATCTAAAGCAGCCGGAAACCTGGCAGTACCACAGTTCGTGACCTCAGTGCTGATGCCCTCGAGAGGGACCTGGGATGAAAACCTGTCAATTAAATTCTTATTTTCTCTTCTGGAAGTAGGCCCTCTGGGTCATTGAGAACTTCTGCTGCTGCTGAACTTCACATTTTTACCGCTTTCCGGGGGTGGAAGGTGCGGATCCCTCGGCGCATGTGAAATTAATTAAGTAGTGAGTGAGAACCTCCTTGAGGTCAGAGCAGGAAGCCCCATATGTACGGGTCTCGGATAGGGACAAAAACCAAGGTTGAACTCCGTGTCTTAAGCTGTATCCACCGGAACAGTTATTTACCGTGCTCTTGTAGAAGATCAAAGAAATCCTAAGCACGTTAGAATGCATTTGGTGTTATAGTCCTAGAAATTATCAAGGGAAAACCAGGATGGCCCACACTAGTGATATTCTTTTCCATCCCCGTTGAATATGACTTATTCATGGCATTATTTTCTGCCAGTCAGTATGATTAGTATTACTTTGATATAGCTAGCTTGGTTTGAGTTTTCCAGCCTTTTTTAAAGTTAGTTCTCTAGAATCTATAAATACCTATAAGACAATGTGGTTTCTTTGGAGAGGCCCCAGTAAACAGCACATTTACACTGCCTGCGGGTTTAGGAAGATAAAACTTATAAGTGAAGCCCAGCATTGTGGTCCACACCAGAATCCTAGCACTTGAGGGTCTGAGGCAGGAAGATTGTCAATTCAAATCCAGCCTGAGCTACATAAAGAGACTCTGTCTAAAATAAATGAATAAATAAAATGATAGAAAATCACAGAAGAGTTCAAAGTGCCGTCTTATGCAAACAGGCTCTGTCGTTAGAGGGCATATTATCGGATTGCCTTGCAGTCATTGGCTGAACCGGACTAAGACTGGTTTTCTGTGGACTGAGGAGGGGAGTCAGGTGAAGTAAGCCTCTGCCTCCCTTGGAGGGAACACGGTTTCAAGAAGGAAACAGAGAGCAGACAAGCTGAGAGCGGCTGTTTGGCCTTCACAGTAGCCGTTAGCTAAATCACTCCCAGCTTTCATGGCTATACCGTTAATGTGCTTTCTCCACTCGGATGGCGTCAAGAGCAGACCGCGTTCCTGTTAACTGTTGGACAACTTCACCCAATGTGCTATGCAGTTTAATCCCCTCTCTCTGTATCCAACCCTTCAGCCAAACAAAGAGATCTTGGACTTAGAACAGGACTTCCTTTGTTCTGTTTGTCCCTCATCACAATGGCGTGGAGCTATCTCTTTGTTTAAGACCTCGTGAGCTCCTCTTCCTGACTTACTTAAAGTCAGTTAGCTGTAATTAATACTGTATCTAATGCTCAGTTGGAATTACAGCTTCTCGTGTGCCAGTGACCACATATCTATTATCCTGCTTCATCTGCAGCCATAGGGAAAAGACATATCCTCATTCGTAGTTGCAAAAACTGTGTGTCAGAGAGTACAATTCTTCCAGAATAAAAAAAGACGGTAAATAATGAAAGGATGGACTCCCATGATCCTTCATCCCCAAAGCCTATCTGTTCTAGGGCTCAGAGACAAGCTCTGACCTCAAGTATTGTTTCTTGGCAGGGTCGGTAGTGTCTAAGGATGGGTGCAAAGCACAAGTGCGGTGCATCGCCATGCTGAGATGCACCCGCCCTGCTGTGAGAGCAAGCAAGCACGCAGTCTCTGATGGGGAAGGAGCAAGGGCAAACATGGCTGCACAGGGAACGCTCTGAAAAGAAAGCTAGCAGGGAGAATGGGACCCTGGTGCTGTAGGTCCCTGCCCTTATAGCTGTCTCCTCACCCTAGTCAGTCAATAGGGAGAGAAGAAGCCTTGAGGCTAACTCTTTTCCTTTGTCTGTGGAACATGGACTTGGAAAAGGCTTGGATTGCCTTTTGTTGGGATCTCTGAGACATTAGACTCAGTAAATACGTCTCCAGGGACATCCCTTCACTTTTTTTTTTCATTTTCCTGAGCCCTAGAGGATGCAGGAGTCCAGCTGATGATAAACCTGCACTGATAAGAACTCCCACAGCTCTATGGTCAGCAAGTCGTTGGGTGTTTTTTTTTTTTTCTTTTTCTTTTTTCTTTCTGTTTTCTTCTTCTTTTTTTGGCATGAGTAGAGGGATAGGAAAGGGCAGATTTGCTTTT
This sequence comes from Arvicanthis niloticus, assembly GCF_011762505.2. Taxonomy (NCBI): domain Eukaryota; kingdom Metazoa; phylum Chordata; class Mammalia; order Rodentia; family Muridae; genus Arvicanthis; species Arvicanthis niloticus. Next base: position 23,798,752 of record NC_133435.1, read on the forward strand.
ATTTTATCTCTTGGTGAATAGGAACTGTGTCTACATACACCTGCTTCTGAGACTACCAGTTTCCCTGGTCATAGTCATCTCTGGGGCAATACAATTCCTTCGTTTTTATCCTGATGCATAATGCAGCAAACCTTTCTCTTCTTTCTGAGAGAGGCACATGTCTTGCCCAGCTGTACCTATTCCCAAACTCTTGAAAGAATCATCAGGTCAACTGTGCCCTATGCCAAGAGTTACTCTTTTTGTGGAAAGAGAAACTCACAATGGTTGTAGCAGAGAAGTAGGGCTGGTGCACTAATGATGATTAGTTTTCTTTTTTATGAATTATATGGATAATATGAAGACAACAAACACCTTCTATAGAAGTATGGCTAGGCTTCAAGCCTCTTCTATGTGAATGACTGGCAGACACTTGCAGAACCTGGTGGTCATTCATTGTCTTGTGGCATGATATGGGCCTGAGTTACAACATGGAATCTTTGAGGATGGGTTGCAAAAGGAAGTCTTAGAACACTGTTAATAATGTTTCTGAACTACTTAGGCTTTCTCAAAGCACACTGTCATATCTCTGGGTCTTTGGTTCATTTATAATCTTTGGTAATTTGAATTGGGCCTCTTCAATCCCCTTTAAGCTCCTAATGCTGGAAAGTAAAATACATTCAATAAGACAGTGAAAATCCATTTGCTCCATCCCATTCCCCCTCCTAAGGAGAAGCCACAGTGAGACCTGCAGGAAATGGAACTTGATTTTAAATTCTATCAATAGATGTGAAAATGAAAGGGGAGAAATGTTTGATTGATTCTCTCACCCCTGCATCCGTCTGCTTTACAGTCAAAACTAGAAACTCGGGAGTCTAGTCCATTGATTTCTTCCATGGTGGAGGGATGAACAAGTCCACCAGTCATTTCTTTAAAATAATATCTTCGAGATACTCTTTTTAATTACAGAATAACTGTTCGGTCCTTGAACTGATTCCCAAGCACGTGCTCACTTACAGACTTTAACAGAAACGTGCAGCTTGCTTGTCCTTGAGTCTGGCAGGATCATCGTGCAAATGCAAAAGGAGAGGTGTATGATGTATTTTCTATGAGGCACCTCATGGTCATGGGTTGAAACATGCAAGATGATTGTGGCTAAGAACATATGAATTGTTAAAGCTTGCCGTGGATGGAGAAGTTTGGTGTATGATTAATTCAAGCTCCCTTAGCACTGAAGAATAGTTTTCTTGGTACAACTGCAATATGGTCTTTGTTTGTTTTGCTTTTGTTAAGAGAAATTGGGGAAAATCTTTTAACTTGTTAGGGTTCCCCCTCTTTATCTTTTGTTTCTTTAAAAGGATCATTCGGTGTCATGTGTTTGAATGTTGTCTTACATGTATGTATGGACACTTACATGCCTTATGGCCTCAGAGTCCAGAAGAGGACCCTTAGAGTAGTTGTGAGCTGCCTTGTGGGTGCTGGCAATTGAACCTGGATCCTCTAATAGAGCAGTTAGTGCTCTTAACTCCTTAGCCAGCTCTCCAACCTCCTTTCTTTATCTTCTCAATGAATAGCTCACACGCCTTGAGCACTAACTCTTGACCAGCCTTTGTCCTAGAGGCTGCAATCTGTAGCACTCGCCAGTTTCTATGGTGTGAACCCTCTCATCGTGATCTATCCTCTCCAGCTTTTGATGTGGTTTTGTCCACTTGAAACATTTGATAGACATTGTTTATGAATGTGAGGCTGTTCCATGAAAAAACTAGAGGGTAGAAATCATATTCATCTATGTATTGGTACCTATATACAATTTGCTTAATGGAGATTCTAGTCTCTTAGGATAATGGCTCTGAGGGGACACCAGATAGGGGATAAGATAGTATTTGACTAGGGAAATGATTACATTACCCCAAGAGAGAAAGTATTGGCATAGAAGGATACAAAAAGGGCAGACTAGATGGTGGGTGACTGGGGTAAAAGTTAATTAGCAGGTGGTGGTAGTCTAGACTCCCACCTGTGAGCCACAGTTCTGGAGCCTGTGATCCAGACTCAGACTGGTCAGTTTTATTGGCATTTTCAGCTGGGAAAACATCCACTTGCCTACTCATTTGCCAGTGAGAACCTAGAGTGGCCAGAACTGAGCATGTCATAAATGTGGTGACTCCAGGATTTGAGCCATGAACCCTGAGGAAAGATCACATGGTTCTTTGGTTCTCCTTCTTGAGGCTCCTGATGTTACAGTTTTGTTCTCTGCGTATATTGCACATAGAGAAATAGCTGATCTTAGATGAGGAGCCATATCTCTGACTTAGGCAGAAGAGACTCTAAGAAAATCCTACTAGTTATCAGTGTCCCCATTTACTGTGTCCATGTTATCAAACGTAACTCAGATGTCTGCTAAAGAAGGCTGTTGCCTGGTCAAAGCCTCTGGGATGGATCAAAACCAGTTAAGAGTTGTGGTGACTACTTCCAAATGCATATGGCTTCCCAGGCTGGACCACGAGTGTCTGATTATAACTAGTAGTTTGATTCTAGTTGATTCTAACTGGTTCACAACATTATGTTGTAACAGAATAGCTTTGAGGGAAATACTTGCCCCTTAATGTTAAGATTTTGAATGGTCTTTCCAATCATAGGATCTGCTTAATCTGCCCTACCTAAGTGACTCTTAGAATACAGAGAAAAGTGCTCACTTATGGCAGCACATAGACTAAAATTCTCTGCATACTAAACGATACAGAGATTAGTATGGCTCCTGCACAAGGATGACATGCAAATTCGTGAAGCGTTCCATATTTTTCTTTTTTAAATACAGAGACAGGACAGCTTTCCCCTTTATGTAGCACAGACTTGCAAACAGCAGAAGAACACACTCCTGGAACCCAGCCTGAGTGGAGATCGTCTGGTTGAATTGGATATATCTTGGGGTCATTGTGATGGATTGAACCTTAGGACTATCTAGATGAAGAGATACCTATTTTCTGGTATGTAAACTTTGTTTCTGTAAAGAATGAACTGAAGGGAAGGCTAGGAAAATGCAGGGCAGGAAAGTCCAGAAATGTCTCTGTAGCTCTTTGTTTTACAGTTCTTACAGATTTTCAGTGGCAAATGCTGTCTGTTGTGTAGACCAAACAAACCTCATGCCCCTTAAAAGCCTGCCCGTTATTAAGTCTGGATTTTCTTCCTGGTGGTTTTGTGTTTTGGTTCAGGCAAGCTGGTGTCTGGTTTCATTAAGGCTGGAAAGCTAAATAAAAAGGGTAGATAATTAACCTTTCCAACTCACCTGCAAAGTAAAATATGCATGGAAATGACAGTTCTTAATTAGCTAAGGGCAGTGGGCAAACATGTGTCTGAGAAGCCTCTGGGAAACTGAGACTGCAAATACACCTGAATTTCTATATTGCTAAATGTAGAGGGAAAATTAACATCTCTGCTGAAGATGGCCAATAGCTCAAGTGGTTATTGCTCCTAGAGAATAGCTTTCAAATTCTGATGTGCGTTGTTGGGAAGGCAGACTTGAAGGAACAGTCTCCTGTACACATGGTAGGCTGCTTATGTCTGTACCTTTTCTATACTTCCTGGATATCACATCTTTGCATGTATTTCTCCTAGTGTGTACTGGACATTTTCCTATTGTCTTATTTTCCCTGGATGCTCCCCTCTGATATAGTTGTAATCGTGCCAAGTCTGGGGTTTCTTCCACAGAATATTAAAACTAGATTTGGATTTGAATTGGAATCCATTCCTGGTCTTGGTGTGGGGTTGGAGGAATAGATCCAAGACAAGCTGGGACGTTGGTAACTGTGGCAGTTCAACACAGAACCCAGTGAGGAGGGTAGCTGTAAAATAATATAGCATGCAACAGGGATAGAAGGGTACATCTCTCAGGCATCAGGCCCACCTTCTATCCCAAGAAGAGCCATCATACTGACCATGTCATGTGTTCCCTAGAACGTGGACATGGATTTGGGCTTCTTTGCTGCAGTTACTCTAGGGAGACAGCACATCTCAATGAGTTGATCCTTGTGATCTAATTGGCTAACTCAAAGAGTAGCTAGATCCAGTCAGTAAGCAATCATAGAGCAGGCTTGGAAAAGCTGTAACAGTAACCAGGCCATGTCCATCCGTGGAGCAGGTGCCTGGCCACTTACTGGGCTGTGACACTTGCTATCTGGAGCATAACAAGCAGAAACAAGGTGTGGAGACAAAATACTCAGATGTTGAGGTAATGGGTGGTGGGCAGGTGATTACAACAGAACCAGGCTATCAGTGAGCACTGGTGTTCGAAAAAGACAAAAAGTCATTAGCTTGGGTGAGCTGCAAGGATGGCTTCCTGTGGTTCCCTGGAGTCATAGGCCAGAGAGGGAGGAGAATGAAGATAATTGTCATTCTGCACCTGTTGTGAGCCAAGGACGAATTCTGCATCCCTTCTGTGTAAGAGAATGTTCATTCTGGGCTGGATCCTGGCCAGAGCTGTTGTTGTTCTCTCTCTCTCTCTCTCTCTCTCTCTCTCTCTCTCTCTCTCTCTCTCTCTCTCTCTCTCTCTCTCTCTCTCTCTCTCCTTGTCCTTTTAAGTCTTTGATTGGATTGTAGACTCTCCAGGAAGGCTACCTCCCCTTCTGCCTCTCCTCAGGTCTTGTCATAGGTACTTGGCATACATCTCTAAGTTGGGTACCTTGTGGCGGTGGTGTATGAACAGCTGCTTTAGAAGATTTCTGGGGGTTGTGTCTGAGGCAGTCTGACTGCCCTTGCACTGCAGTCTGTTGTAGTCATTGGATACGCTGACAACAGTAGTTAACACTGTGACCTGAATATGTCACAAGTGGGTAGGCAGAATCTACCTACATGGGGTTCCCCAGTGGGGACATCTAAGTGAGAAAGACTACAGGCCAATAGCTGTGAAGCTTTACAACTCTCCAGGATGGACTTCAAGAGTCCTAGGGTGTGACTCCATACTCCTGCTCACCTACCTGGAATTCTCACAGTATTTACCTGTACTGATGAGCTGAGCCCACTGAAGTATGTGCAAAAGTACAGCCAGCATCTGAGATATTACATTTAAACCAGTATCAGTCTTTTTGTTTTGCAAAATCAAGGTGATGATACTCTCTCCTGGGGCTGTTGTGTTAACCTGGGAGTTGCTGAATGACGACTTTTGAGAAAAACTGTCCAGGAGAAAACATAAGCCTTAAACAGGCAGATTCGGTCACAGTTTCTCAATAAGGGCAACTTTCTGCAGACATTCTCATGGATCCTGAGACATTTGATGTAATTAATTATTTAATTAATTTCCTTCGCTCAATTATTTGGTGAAGATAATAAATCTCCCTGATTCTCAGATTCCTCCAATTCTGCTATACAGGTTTAATAAGGATTTTATATGATATTCATAAAATACAGACTATGTAGCAGTAGATGAACAACAAACTGCGCATAGCATCACAACACTTCTGTTTGGTGTTTATAAAATAAGACATAGACCCATTTTGACATGACTTCCTTTATGAAAATACCCAGCGGGTATAGTATGATGTCACGGTGCTGCATCTGATGGGTTACATCTCTATGTTCTGGCTGTGTTGTCATGGTAGCGCCATTGTGGCAATATGTGCACAAATACCCAGTCACATGCTTATTGGAACTAGAGTATTTTATTCTAACTTTCAAGAAATTGCTACTGGACAGATTGCAGACCCAGGTCTGTGAACATGCAAGGGTTCTAGAGTGCAAGGCTTGAGATTCTCCTGTGTTCTCAGGGCTGTAGCTTTGAGAATTTGTTATAGCTTTCAGTCACCTTCCAGCCATAAGCACTGCTATGGTGTATGTGGTATGATATATGTCATGATGGTGTGTATATACATATATATATGTGTGTGTGTACATATATACACATATATATGATATACATACACACATATATACATATATATATGTATATATATATGATGGTGTATATCTCATAGAATATATACACACACATATATACATGCGTATAAACATATGTACACACACATACATACATACACACACGCACACACACACACACACACACACAGAGACCCCACAATAGGCCCATGTGTTGAAAGCTTTTTCCTCAATGCAGTTTTCACATCTATGGCTTTTAGAAGCTGACTGAATCATGGGGTGCAGATTTAGTGGGTTCCTATCCACAGATTTGTGGTTGAATGTTTCAGAAGGAAGTAGTGGAGACTGAGGATCCCCGGTCTGATTCTGGGAGTGGCTGGGCCTTTGCAGGATGGATGTATCTTGTTCCTTGTATCCTCCTGTTGGTCTATGATTCCCAGCTGCCATGGAGTGAGCAATGTCCTCTGCCATGCGGTTCTGTGGTCATGGTGCTCTGTCTCACTGCAGGCTCAGAACGGTGGGGCTGTGGACCGAACTCCTTGAAGGCATGAATCAAAATAAACCCTTCTTGCTGTAAATTGTTTTCTCAGGTAGCCTGTCAGATCTACAGAAAGCTGATGAACACAGAAAGTGTCCATCTCATATAGAACCATGATAAATCAAACTAAGCTGTTATAAGGTAATTGTAACTCAACAGCATCCTGTAGAACCTTTTTTCTTTGTCTAGAAAGACTATAAATGAATGATAAATGAGATCTTACTATGATGTGTGTGAATGTGTGAGTGTGTATGTGTGTGGTCCTAGACACCATAGAGCTGTTTAATATTCTGCAAAAATATTTTTACAAGTTCAATTCTAGCTACTATAATTATGACAATAAATTTTCACACCCTGACACCTATTGCAATAGCAACAGAGTTCTTTTCTTGAGACATTATTCAAATAAATTATATCTGCATTTAAATTAATCTCCAGATCATAGAAATTAGCAATGAGAAAAGCACATTAAATCACCTAGTCTATTTTTTTTTTCCTAGAGGAGAATTGATCTTCACATTGGGTCCCTCGAGCTTTGTCTGGTTGGTTTTAAATGTCTTGAATAAGTGTTATTCTGATTCTGGGTGGTCATTTCACTAACTTCCAGTGGGAAGATCTCTTTCACAGCTGTTAGAATACAGATTTTTCCGATGTAACTTGTCGGTGCTCGATGCCTACAAACACTGGACAGTGCATTTTCCAGAGGAATGTGTGCATTTCCATGTGTCTCTGTGTGGGCACACAGGCATTGAAGGGCGTGGGGGAGCCTGGGTAGGAGGAACACAGAGACAGAGGGCAGCGGGGGAGAGCAGGGGACTTGGTTATATTTGATACTTGTCTGTTGTTTGCGTTCATATTTTAATACCCCGACTGCTTAGAGAGTGGACAGGCAGTATTGGAGCCACGGGAGGAACACTGAAAAATATGGATTACCTGATGCCAAATTGGGTTATAATTATATAATATTTGGGAAGTCAAAAAATAAATCCAGATGCTAACTGAAATGTTTCTTAGCTTATGGTTATTTTTATTATTTATTATTCTTACATACGTTTGAGATCTGAAGTAGAAAGGCAGAGCCTAGACATTCTAATCTTAATATTTTTTATTTTTGTAATTCATTGATGCCTTCCAATTAGATAGATAGATAGATAGATAGATAGATAGATAGATAGATAGGCAGGCAGGCAGGCAGGCAGAGTGAGTGTCTTTACTCATACAGAGCTCAGGAAATGGGACATTATTGGGCAGGGGACCCTTCTTTAATTCTTGTTTTATTTAATTCAAACATTATCAGTTTTCTTATTTATAAAGTGGGATGAACAGGAGGCCTGAAGCAAACACTTTGTCAATGTTAGGGACAACAAAAGTCAAACATTTTTCATCATTAATGATGTAATCTTTATCAAAACTAAACAAGTTTAATATTTGATAGAGAAGGAGTTGGTTCTCTAGAACTGACATGAAAAGTACAGAAATTCCATCTTCTGGAATGTTCTAGAACCACAAGACATCTTCACCATAAGGTGACTTCTGGAATCTTCTAGAACCACAAGGCGCTTTCAGCTCACTTGGCCTCTCTTGAGTTGTTTGAATTTCCACTTTCACACAAATGACAAGCATGAACAGTTGCTATAATTACAAAACAAAACAAAACAAAACAAACAAAACCAGTAATAATGATAGCTGTAGTAATAATGGCTCCAAGGGTCTCGTTTCCATTGAGACCCAACTCTTCCTTCTCAACACAGCCTTTGGTTCTTTGTTAAGGGCTAACAGAAGCTATCTGATGTCTTCACACATTTGAATGCACCGGCCTTTGCTCCAGGTGACTCCACTCCTCATTTCTTAAGATCACCCACTTTCACATCTTGGCTTTCTCTTCTTGGTCTGTGTATGGCTGACCGTCCTCAGTGTGAGCCTCAGGCAATTCCTTTCTTCACAGTCACTAAGTACACTTCCTTAGTGCCTGGGACAAAGCAAAGCTAACCGCATATTTGCTAAATGGGTGAGCATAACCCAGGCAATCTAGTATTATCCCATTCTAGAAAAAAAACAGTGGTTTTTGTCTCCCCATTACTTTATCCCATCTAATCCCTCATTAGAAGAAAATGTACAAAGACTTGTTTAGGAATTATTTAATTTCTCACAATCTATTCTTTTTGATCAGCCAGATGCAGAGTAAGAATCATTTTAGCCCTTCCTCTCCCTTCTCTTCCATAAAAGGAGAATATCTTGTACCATCACACACTCTTTCTCTTCCTCCCCCTCCCCCTCTGCCCTACTTTAACCTCTGGGAGAACACAGAATGTGGTGGTGCTACTCAGGCTGCTGCCCATGTTTGGAAAGTCCTTGAGAGACACAGTTAGAGAAGTCCCCTCTGAGGTTCCCTAGAAAAATTCCTGCCTTCCTGCAGTTCCTCCCTTCTCCACTAGACACCGTTGTAGGCTCATCTTCTGTGACAAACAATAATAAGATGACATACTTTTAGAAACAGGTAAGGTCTTGGACATGGTAGTTGGTTGAAGGATGATGTTCTGTAAAGAATCAAACAAAACCCAGTAAGTTATTTGAGAGGGGATGAAGCAAGTGGGTTTAAGATTGATCCTGCCAGCAAACACAAGCTCACTTTGCACTGCTATATGTAAGTTTACACACAAGTGTTAACAAAGCACTCAAGGGTAAGGAAGCCTAATAACTGGACAGGACATGGCTTCTGATGCTCTGGAGACTACCAGCCAGCCAATCACTAGCCCCTGCTTGTCAGTTACCTAGCACTACATAGACAGAAGTGAGGGAACCACCCAGCCGAATGTCCATTGTCTGATACGCACAGTTCTCAAGCTCAAATATTTGTTGGTGGTGAGAAGCTGAGATCAGAAGACTGGAGAATGGTAGAAGAAACCATTCACACTTTGTTCCCAAAGAGGCCAATGTTTGATCAGTCATGTCTCCAAGCCAGGCACTGACTGCAGGGAATGAGATGTTAATTTATGCACATCAGGTGCCTGGGAAGCTAGTTGTATAATCTGTCTAATTCTCAAACTGACATAGCTGCCTCTTTGTAATGCAGGGACCTGGGATGACTGCAGATTCCACCTGCAGTGGTGACCTGTGGGACCGCAGCACAGGTTCCATCTTCTAACTTCCTTTAAAATGTTTCTGTACACCCCACTACCTTCCCCCTTCTCCCTATGTGAAGCTGCAATGCCCTAGAGGTTAGTTAGACTCTGAGGAAAATGTGCAGCCTCACAGAACAACTGGTGACTAACTAAAAGTACTTCTTATTACCTGCGGGGAAACAGTGTTTGAAAATAAAATATGCTTATTTCACGTGGTGCTGAAGAGGCCATTTGGAGCCGTGGGAAAGAGGACCCAGCTTTGCAGTACTGAAAGTTGATGTAGTTTACTTAAGATGATGATGATGCTCACAGGAAAAAAACTACAATGTCTGTTTCTTGGGGCTGGGTGGTATACAATGATGGAAGAAGAGGAGAGAAGGTGGAGATCATGAAACTGTAACCAGGAAACCAGAATTCACCCCCTAGCCACATGAATAATTGGAAGCTCTTAAATGCAAATTGGCATGGTTATAGATGACATAACATAAAGTTGGTGTCCCCAGAGGTGTAGAGAGGTTTAATTGTTCAGCTCCCAGAGCTTGTATGAACCTACATTTGTTATAAACTACATTTTCTAGTGTCTTCTCGGCAGGTGCCCTGGCTGGCAAAGCTGCCTCTATGTGGCTCCCAGTGGTAGGCAGTGGTCACAGGGCATCGAATAGCATTGCACCACAGATGTGGTGTGACAAACGGAATTCTGTTTGTTTTTTAGCCGCACTCTTGACCCGCATAACATTTGCCACTAGGTTTTTAGATTCATTTCCTCATGTCTGTGCTGTTTCTTCCTCAGAGGCCCTAGGACAACAGACTTCATGAGGAGGTTGGTGAGGAGGATGGGAGGTAGTGTGTCAGGAGAAAGTTCTGGTTGAGAATGGGGGTGGGGGTGGTAGTGGGGTGGGGGATGGGAGTAGGGGTGTCTTTCTGATGGACCCGTTATACTGATGGCTCCTGTCTCCCCTAAGAACTTGAAAACCCATATGGTTCTGCCTCTTGGAGGAGATTTTGTTGTTTGCTTTGTTCTGTGTTGGGTTTTTTTTTTTGAGATAGGGTTTTTCTGTAGCTGTCCTGGAACTCATCTTCTAGACCAGGCTGGCCTCAAACTCAAAGAGATCCTCCTGCCTCTGCCTCCTGAGTGCTGGCATTAAAGGTGTGCCCCACCACCGCCTTTTATGTCATTGTTTCTGTGGCTGTTTTGTGGCTGATAGCAACCCTCCTCCAGAATCACAGCTGGGAAAACAGCAACAACAATCCCAGTGGTCACCCACTAACATCTCTGCAGCATGTTTAAATTTATGTTCATTAATTTCTAAGTCTTTTTAGAATGCATCTCAGTAGAAATCACCCCTGGGCATGCTGTGGATACCCTTACCTGTGTCTTCAGGCAAGTGCTTCATGTGAGCTTGCAGCCCACTTGTATGGCTCCTGTTGGCCACAGGCTGAATGGGTCTGTCTGAGCACTGCTGTGGACACTGGCTTTCAGTTCTGCCCGATTCTCAGTCCCTCACTCTAAGATCGGTCCCTTTGGCTCGCCTGCTTTGGTCTTTCCTTCTAGATGTCCAAGCCTCAGCTCTTTGCTTTCTCTAGGCAATTTGTGGCTCGGTCACACTCCAGATCTAGGTGAAGTGTTGTTTGTGGTCTAAGCAGTCTGTCTATGGTATTCTTGGGTAGCAGCAAGGACTGACCAAGATGTTACCAGAGGCTGTTAATGCTAGGCAGGAAGTCACATTCAACCCTATACTCCCAAAACAAAACTACTAAGCTGTAACTCCGTTTTACCATTGTTAGGAAACTATGGAACACCTAAATTAACATCCAGACATATAGCTTTTTGATCCTATGAAAATATTAAGGCTCAACAAGTAATTAGTGAAATTGCCCTCACTGCATGATGCTCATTTCAGGGGCAAATTGAATCTGTAGTTAGAGACAAATAATTTTTAGGATCTGAGTGATCTCTTCAGGTCCTAATGCACCTGCCCTGGACTCTAGTGTAGGAAGCACTGGATAAAGTAAGAGCAGGAAAGCCTCTGGTGATGAACAAGATGAGCTCCTGTCTTTCAGCCCTTTGAGGTAATTCACCTTTCTTACTCCCAGGGAGTATTTATCTAAGGGATAGCTTTGCATTATGAGGCATGTAAATAAATCAGCCTCCAGGGTGAATGACTGAGACCTATCCTTGGGTTTCTTCCTGAAAGAATTGTTTTTGGACAGGGTCTAACTCGATAGCTGCAGAAGTCAGACCAGGCTAGCCTTGAAGTAACAAAGATCTGCCACACCCTTAGGTGAAGAGCTATAGCAAGTGGTTACTGAAGGAGGGAGAGTATGCTTTCCTTAGGGACCAGGCCATGGTCAGTCTAAACACACACACGCACACGCACACGCACACGCACACATAGCAACAACAATTATAAAGGAACAGGTTATGAGTTCAACAGGAGAGATGAAGACATGAGAGGAGTTAGAGAGAAGAAGGGAGAGGCAGAAACGTGAATACAGTAAACTTGTGTACGAAATGCACAAAAGAATTTAAAACACATTCTAATGAAAAAGCACGATGTAAAGAAAATGCATGTATATAACCCTGCGCAGTGTGCGGCTTCTGCTTTGCTCACTGTGAAAGCTATCATTGTGGTTAGTTTTTAAAGGTGACTGGGAAATCCCATGACTGGCATAGTTTATCATGGCTCCTATCAGAAACTCATAAGCCAAATGAAGCATTAGTGATTTATTTTGTTCCAACTTGGAAAGTACAAACAAAATACTCATCACTTCTCACTGTAGACCAAGCCCCTACTGAGGACTTATGTGTCTATAAAGGAGGAGATCATGTCAAGCCTGAGCTAGATCTCGAGGAGGAACTAGTATTATTCCTATTTGTTGGTGATGGAAACTGAGGATAAATGCTCCTTAAAGTCACTCTGCTAAATAAAAGATTAAAATCCAGATTATCTGATTCAAAACCCACTCTGTCATATTACCCTGTTCTTTCCTGATTTGTTTCTGGCCAACTTTGGGGCTTTGCCTTCTCCTTTTAGATCTGGCCAAACACAACAGCTCTGCCATGTCCTTCTGCAGCACCCACCCCTCTGCCTGGGACCTTCAGCCACACTCATACCGTACCTATGCCCTTCATCTCTGCTTTCTCTTTCTTTCACAAAATTAAAGATAAATTAAAGTTTTTATTTTATATTTAAATTTTTCTGTCTTAAATTTTTATGACTCTGCAAATTCAATATCCTACATCTCTTCATCTACATGCTGTATCTACATGCGGTATCTCATACTATATCTACATGGTATGTCTACATGCTGTATCTACATGCTGTATCTACATACTATATCTACATGGTATGTTTACATGCTATATCTACATGCTGTATCTACATACTATATCTACATGCTGTATCTACATGCTATATCTACATGCTGTATCTACATACTATATCTACATGCTATATCTACATGCTGTATCTACATACTATATCTACATGCTATGTCTACATGCTATATCTCTTAACAAATCAAATGCTAACTATACTGACTCAGCTCCAGGGCTTCTGCTGAGTAACTTGAAAATGATAGTCTTCAGAAAAAGATAAATTCCATGCTGGTTCCACTGCAGTCTGTGGGGGAAGATCCAAGGCACCCTTGTGTCCAAGCACTGTTAACTAATGAATGGACTTTGGCTAGTTTGCATTTGATGCTAACAGAAGAGTCAGTGTGGTAATGTTTCTCTATGAAATGGAAATTTTGCTCTATTTTGTTTTGTAAACTTCTTTTCTTTGATCCTTGGCTTTTCTCTGCCTGGGGCACTATTCTCACTGTATTCTGGCTACAAGCAGATAAGCAGTTTAATGGGGATTTTAGTCAGTTGGGTCCAGAGTGGAACAGGTTAATCCTTCACATCTCTTTGCATGGAATTACTAATCTACAAAGTGTCTGGTCTGTTCTTGGATCAGACCCATAGGCGAGTCATACCTACCATCACATCATGGCCTCCCAGGAGTTTCCAGAACTCTCTCTCAACATCCAGCACAGCACGTCCCATGAAAATCTTCTGTTGACTGGATGAGCTAAAGAGAGAATGACAGGGCTGGAGAGATGTTCCAGTGGTGTACAGCACTTGCTGTTTTTGCAGAGAACCCAGGTTCAAACCCCAGCCTCCAAATGATAACTCAATCATCCTAATCCCATTTCCGGGAGATCCAATGCTCTCTCCTGACCTGCATGGACACCAGCACTCATGTGGGTCATATACATGCATGCAGGAAAAATATTCATACATAAAATTAAATAAATCTAAAAATGTGTCAAGCAGAATGTGTATTACTTTGCTATTGCAGTAACAAAACACCCATGACCAAGACAATTTATAAAATAAAGCATTTACTTAGGTTTACAGTTCCAGAGGGTTAGAGTCCATGATCACAGAGAAAAGGTATCTGCTAAGAACAGCTGACAGCTCGCATCTTACTCCATAGGTAGGAGGCTGAGAGGTACACTGGGAATGGTGTGAATCTTTTGAAACTTCAAAGCCTGACCATAGTGCCACACCTCCTGTAGCGAGGCCAAACCTCTCAATCCTTCTCAAATAGTTCCACCAACTGGGGACCAAATATTCAAACATATGAGCCTGTAAAAGTCATTTTCACTGAAGCCAGTATATCACGAGGGGAGCAAAGAAACCATACTATAGGAATGTGGAAGAGGGAGACATAACTGTTCAGAGAGGCCTTCAGGAGGAAGAATCTACGAGGAGCCTTGATCCACAAGTAGGTATTGGTTCTAAAGCAAAGAACTATCTGAGGATCTGAACCCAACAGTGTAGGATTCCCCAGAGTCCTCAGCACAGAGTGGCCAAGATGGGCAAATCCTGGTGTACAGGGGGGCTCCTAAATTATAAGCATCTAGTTGAGGAGCCTACAACTGGATGTAGGGCGAGAATGTGTCTGATTAAGCTTTTTTCTTTGAGAAACCATAGCCCTTGCTGTGTTGTGACTCTGTGTGCTAGTTGATCTGTTGTTGTTGTTGTTATCAACTTGACACAAGCCTGACTCATCTAGGAAGCCAAACTTCAGTTGAGAAAAAAATGCCTCCATCAGATTTGGCTGTGGGCATCAGGGCATTTTTGATTAATGTTTGGGGGCGGGGCACAACTCACTATGAGTATTACCATCCCTGAGCAGGTGGTCCTGGGTTGTATAAAAAAGGAGGCTGAGCAAGCCATGAGGAGCAAGCCAGTGAGCAGTTAACCATGCTCTCTGCTTCACTTTCTGCCTCCTGATTCCCAGGCTCCTGCTCAGACTGCCCTCAGTGGTAGACTGTGTCCTACAAGCTAAAAGAAACTCTTTCCTCCCCAAGTAGCTTTTGATCAGTGTTTTGTCACAACAGAGAAAAAAAAAAGCAGAACAGTACCACTTTATGTCCTGTGTAAACTTACCATCTTGATAAAGCCGCCATTTTTGTTTTATTGAGGGGAAACTGAAATTAAAAGTAAAATAATTGTCAATGTTCCATGATAAGTGATAGAGCTAGGACACAATCCAGAACTCAACCTTTTCCCCATGCTAACTGTTTTGATGAGTAACTTAGGGTTCTCTAGAGGAACAGAACTAAGTGTGAGATACACACACACACACACACACACACACACACACACACACACACACACATATACACACACACTTCCAATGATCAAATCAAGAAAATCTCTCTCAGGTCTACCCAGCAACTTAGATTTTGGTCAATTCCTGATATAGTCAAATTGACAACCAAGACAAGCCATCATAATAAGCAAAAGAGAAGACCAGAATCCAGTTTTCTAGGTAGGAAGGCACGAGGTTCTTGAGCTTCCATGGAAGGGTTTTCTATACCAAGGCACAGAGACACCTACCAGAGAACACACGAGTTATACTGTGACAGTATAATCAACTTTACCCTGTTGCATTAAATAGCTAGTAATGGGAGTTTGTCTCATCCTCTTATGACTTGCTGTTGTGTGTGGAATTCAGGAATGAGTGGAGAGAGTGCATATCCTGTGGAGCCTTCTAGTCAGCCCTTTGGGGACTCATCTTCCTAGCGGCAACTTGTGTGTCCAGAGCTGCCTGCTACTAAAGTCAAGGAGTATTTTAGCCCTGTGCTGCCTCAGGCACTTTTAGACTCCTAAATAATCTCTACAAGACTATATTGGGCAGGAGAGACCACACAGCAAAATGTCAGGCTTTTTCCCCCATGTTACCTGATGAAAACTTGAAGGACATATTTACTGAGGGGTATGTGTGTGTGTGTGTGTGTGTGTGTGTCTGTTTGGGGGTATATGTGTGCACATGCACACACATACTCACTCACACATGCAGGCATAGATGTAGTTCTGGGGACCAAACCCAGGGCCTGGACATGCTAGGCAAGTACTGTACTATTTAACTCTGAAAGTTAGAACAAATACAGCTACAATTATGACCACAAATAAAAGGTTTGCTTTTCTTTTTCCTTTTCTTTTTGACACTCTTGAAAAGCTATAGAGACTGTTTCTATAATTTCATTAAAATATCTGACCACCATCTTCTACTATGGGGTTTGCACAGGCAGCCCCCGGGCTGTGCACATTCCTCATGATCAGGACACCTGTGGTGGGCTGGGAGTTAGTCCGTGAAAGATCAGCATGGATAAGATTCACGATATGAGCCCATGGATGGAACACTGGCAATTCTCATTTGCTGACCTGGCCAGCAGAGACGAGTTTGGTGAAAACAAGACACAGGGATTGTTTCCGACAAGTTTTGCATCTAACCTGTTAGTGAGCAGTCCGGCTGCCAATCGCATGTTGGCTTCTGGACCTAGGTAGGATCTTGGGCTCATTTTTCTCTCCCTTTAGCGCTATCATTCCCAGAGGGCAATGCATGTTAGAATCCTGTTCCTGGAGCTGCTTTGTCAGGAGACAGAGATATAGTAAGAGGCTGTTGGGAACAAACAAAGACATCCTTGACAGGAACGATTTATCTTGCTACCTGCAACATGCCCTTTGGTTTGATAGCTGCTCAGGCTGGCTGGGATTATTTATCTTGAGCTCATGCTGATATATGGAAGTGTGCTCCTGGCAGGCTTCCTTCCTTTCTTCCTTCCTTGTCTGGCCAGTCTCCGCTCACTCTTCCATATCAGAGGGCTGTCAGCCAGCATTGTCCAGGGGAATTAGAGAGGAGGGGAAGTGCCTAGAATATCTGAAGAGAAATGATCTTCCTTGCGGGCAGAACTTTATCAGTTTCTTTTTCTGCTGTCTGTTAAGCCTTAGGAAGTAAGAGAGTCCTAGGAGAGGCTGCAGCGCATACAGGGAACGCTGTGTTCTAACCCTCTTGGTGGCTGGTCGGCTTCCAGTGGACCACGTCTCACCTCATGCGTTCTCAGAGAAATGCTTTCTTTGCTTCCTTCTGCTGCTGAGGCTACCAGATGATGCTGCCTCATGACAGGGACAGGACAGCAGCCCTCTCACCTAAGATAATGCTTCTCCCTCTGTTTCCCCTTTGTCCCCGATGTCCCCTAGCCATTAGTTATTTACATACTCAACTCAGGCAAAGACCTCTTCTCAATGTTCCTGGTTTTACATCCTACACTGGGCATTCCTCTCTGCCTACTGGGGGAAATTGGAAAGCTGGAGCAAAGGCTGTTCAGGGAGTTTCTGAGCACTGATCCTGGTATTTTTTTTCCCAGTCTCAATGCTCATGCCCAAGAGGGCATGTGATTGTATCCTTGTTGGCATAGTTGGCTTACCAGGAAAGCCCGGGTGTGAATGACACCAAGCTGGCAAGAGGCAGATGTTTTTCTCAAAAGATATTGTCTGGGGAAAGTTTAGTGCATTTTCCAGCCCTCTGGGTCAGGGAAAGGACCAATGAGGGATTAAAATACCCATGAGTGAGTGACAGCAGAGATGGCTATTTAAAACAAGAACAACATGAATTTTTTAGGCAAATGGGTGGAATTAGAAAATATTATCCTGAGTGAGGCAACTCAGACCCAAAAGGACACATGTGGTATGTATTCACTTATGAGTAGATATTAGCCTTAAATCACGGGATACCCATGCTATACTCCACAGACCCAAAGAAGCTAAACAAGAAGGAAGGTCCAAGTGAGGATACTTGAATATCACTTAGAAGGGGGAACAAAATAGTCATGAGAGGCAGAAGGAAAGAGGGAACTGGGTGGGTGAGGACATGGGGAGGGGAGTGGGAGGGTCAGGATCAGGTGTGAAGAGAGACAGGAGAAAGGACCAGAGGGACAGGAGAATGAATGGAAAGATTCTGCTGACAGGGGGTAGAGTGGGAGGGTGGAGGGCATCTCTAGGAGGTGTCAGAGACCTGGGATAAAGAGGCTTCTAAGAGTCAATTAGGGTGATCTTAGCTGGGACTCCTAGCAGTAAGGATATGGAACCAGAAGAGGCTGTGTCCTGTAGCCAGTCAGGATACTCAGTGGAGGGATAAGGTAACAACCCACTGACAAAATTTATGACCTCAAATTTGTCCCATCTAAAAGAAATGCAGGGTCAAAGGTGGAACAGAGACTGAGGGAATGGCTAGGCAATGACCAGCCAAACACGAGACCCATTCCATGGGCAAGCATCAGTCCCCTGACACTGTTAGTGATGTTCTGTTATGCTTGTAGACAGGAGCCCAGCATAATTGTCCTCTGAAAGGCTCCACCCAGCAGCTGACTGAAACTGATGTAGTGACCCACAGTCGACCAGTGGATGGAGCTTAAGGACTCTTACGGAAAAGCTGGGGGAAGGATTGAGGACCCTCAAGGGAATAGGAACTTCACAGGAAGACCAACAGAGTCAACTAACCTGGACCTTTAGGGACTCTCAGAGACTGAGCCACCAACCAAAGAGCATACACAGGCTGGACCAAGGCCCCTGGTACATATATAGCAGATGTGCAGATCAGTTTTCATGTGGGTCCCCCCAACAACCAGAGCAGGGGCTATCCCTAAAGCTGTTACATGTCTGTGGAATCCATTCCCCTAATTGGGCTGCCTTGTCTGGGAAAAGGCAGTGGGAAAGGATGTGTCAAAACCTGGAGAGACATCATATACCAGAGTGGGGGGATACTTAGGGGGCCCCACCCTCTCAGAAGAGAAAGGGAGGAGGGAGTGGGAGGAATCTGTGGGGAGGGGGGCAGCGATCTGGATGGTAAAATGAATAAATAAATAAAATAATGGAAAAACCAAATCTTACAAATAAACTGCAGAGTGCTCTAATGAAGCTCTACTAACTTTGGCTATGGTAAGGTGGGAAGCTCAGTTGCTTGTGGCTGCAATGATGACCTCTTATTTTCCTGCATTTTTATATCTATTGCCTTTTGTATTGTATGAATGCATTTCCTATTCAAACCACATGAGTCAAACTCCAAGAAAAAGGGGTAGAAAGAAAATGGAAATGATTTAGATCCAAGTTGAATTATGAGCTAAGCATGTGGAGGATGGGCGTGTATGAGGGCCATGGAGAAGAGTCTTTAGAAGAGCCGGATTTGAGAGGTGTGATGTCAGAGAGGTGTGATGTCAGAGGGAGGTGTGATGTCAGAGGGAGGTGTGATGTCAGAGAGGTGTGATGTCAAAGAGGTGTGATTTCAGAGAGGTGTGATGTCAGAGGGAGGTGTGATGTCAGAGAGAGGTGTTATGTCAGAGAGGTGTGATGTCAGAGAGGGCTGTGATGTCAAAGGGAGGTGCGATATCAGAGAGATGTGATGTTATAGAGAGATATGATGTCAGAGAGGTGTGATGTCAGAGGGAGGTGTGATGTAGGAGAGGTGTGATGTCAGAGAGTTGTGATGTCGGAGAGAGTTGTGATGTCATAGGGAGGTGCAATATCAGAGAGGTGTGATGTTGGAGAGGTGTGATGTTGAAGAGGTGTGATGTCAGAGAGTGTGATGTCGATGATCTCATGTAAAAATCACAAGAAGGAAAGGACAAGTGGATTATACACATGTGATCAGTGTTCGGGTATTTATTTCTAGAACCTAATAAGATGGGATGTGAATTTAATGTTGAGGAAAAAAACATAGTAGCCAAGCAAGGAATAGAAATGTAATATTTCAGCCATGCCCCAACCTAGCCTGTCAGGCTCCCAGGGGTTGTAAGAATAATATTTGGCCCAGGACCTTTCACAGTGGAGACACACATGTAAATGTCTCATGGAGGTTTGCTGTGTCTTTGAGACAGAAGCCCCTTGGCTATTTTATGTTGTATTTGTGTGGTTTACTTTATAGGCTGTCTCCAGAAATTGAATTTTGAAAACAATTTTAGCCAGGTGGTGGTGACGCACGCCTTTAATCCCAGCACTTGGGAGGCAGAGGCAGGCGGATTTTTGAGTTCGAATCCAGCCTGGTCTACAGAGTAAGTTCCAGGACAGTCAGGACTACACAGAGAAACCCTGTCTCGAAAAACCAAACCAAAAAAAAGAAAAGAAAAAACAGTTTTACTGAGGTAAAGCTGATAAAAAACAAAATATATTTTATGCGTGCAGTTTGTTGAATTTGGACATCTGCAAATTCTTGTGATGACATTAAGTTGTACAGGAGGGCAAAAATTCTCAGAGTTCTATGGAAGAAAACCTTTTTAAGCCAAGAAGACATTTACTGGTGCAGACACCATTTGTCTATACCGTCTCCAAGTCTAGAAGTTTGGATTCAAGAAAGAAAAGGCCCTCAAGAAATGATGTCTTAGCTCTAGGGGCTCAAGGTGTTTGCTGGCACTGTAAGTTATTAGTCATGGCGGCTCCTGACTACATCAGTGTTTTGCTTCCTAGGTGACCTCTTAATCCCGCCCTCATCAAGCCTGCTGGTACAGGGCTGTGTTTCTCCAGTGTTCATTTTTCTATCCAGGAAGAGCTGGGAGGATGGGAAGGGGCTACCTTCCTCAAGACAAAGCTATGAGGGGGTGTGGCTCTCAGAAGCTATCATGTTTATGGCGACTTCCCTGCTTCATGGCTCTGGTCTTTAGTGTTGTGTCCTGAAGTTGCCAGTGCCAGAAGAAAGTAGAGTTGGCAAAAATTCGAATTCAGAAAGAGCCAGTGGTGGCTTTGTTTACGATGCTTCTAGATTGATTGGCTTCTCAGTCATGGCTGGAAACTTACAAAGAAGCAATAATAATAATAACAATGTACTATAGCCTGATTAATCCCAATTCTGCACATATTCAGCCAAAATGAGAATAAAAATAAAATGGCCTGACCTTGAGGATGGCACAGACCAATGCTCTGAGGACTCGTGCCTGAAATGATATGATATGATGTGATGTGATATGATATCCCTCTAAGATATGAGGCATCATAAGTCACTGCTACAAGCCATGAAGGACAAAAGGGTGAACATAGTGCACCTCTGTGAAACCATGCTCGATCAGTGCAGGTGCCTTTACAGTACACAACGGTATTTGTATCGGAGAATTCTTGGACGTGACTTTCTGTAGGAAAGCAAAACAGCACCACATTTCCCTTTACCTTCTATTCTATTAGCAGGAACTTTCCAGGCTTGGGTCGTTTCAAAGGAATGTCTGGAGCCCATGTCCTCAGGTGCAAAGAGGTATTTCTGCCTGAATTCTCATCTGTGAGGAACATCTGTCACCAACTTAGGCAGAACAGGACCATTTTTGGAAGGATGCTTGTGCAATTGTAGGGGAGCTTGAGATCCTGGCCAGCACTGGGCAGGAAGCAGAGCGGGAATGGAGGGTTGGGGCAACGATACTTCCTCTGACAATCATACGCACTGTCTACATGAGCAGATACGTTTCAGCTGATATGGGGTCTTTGTAATCACTACGGACCCCCTGACTGAGACCCTGGTTTTTGTTTTTTTAATATAAAGCGTTGGATGAATAACATCAATATTGAATTTATTTTTAAACGATGGGAATTTCTGACCTTTCTCATTGCAGGTTTTCTTCTGAAATATATGCATTTACTCAGCAGAATTCTGATTTGCTTGAAGGTACACACTTGCTGTCTACCTAAAGCTTGAAGCATTTAATGAAATTGAAATTTTATCATTTAATGGTATAAAAAAAAAAAAGGTGGGGAAGGGTCTAGAGCCCAGTGTGCTTGACATTCAAATCTAACCTTGCACATCCATTCACTAGACTAGAAAAGAGTTCCCTGTGCATTCTCCATCTACCGTGCAATACTTTTAGAGGACAGTAATGAGAATCCTTTGTGGGAGCAAAATGAATATTTGAAGTTGCTTCTTTATTTCGTATCTCACTGAAATACATTTTTTTTTTAGGTCAGGCTCTTTTCTCTATGCTGGCCATACATCCAGGCACACTTTAGGAAAATAAATGCAGACGTACCACCGCTGAGTATATCAGAGTCTTTGTCTGCTTTTCTGAAAGTCACTTGAGAGAGGTCTGATTTTTAAAAGCTGAAACTCACGGTCTTCATTCAGCTCAGCATATTTTAATGATCATTTTAGGTCAGTCTTATCTTTTCCAATGAGTTTAGGCAATGGTGGTTTGTCTGTGCATCTCCTTGTCCGGCACCACAAGCTGCCCTGGTCTCACAGGTTTCAGAGATAGAGAAGAGTTATGGAAAATTGCTATTGTTTTGCCCATCAGGTTCCCTGGGTAGGGCATCCCACAGGCATAGGCTGCCGTGATGATCGGAGTGATAGTAAAGAATGTGGGGAGACAGCCATCTGTACCCCCAGTTCCACACCCTACTTTCTGCAGAGCTTGCCCACTCCTGATTAGCATCTATAGAGCAGGGGCTGGATCTCCCAGCCCTTTCTGGAGCTACACACATTCATGTTTGTGTAACTTTCTCACTACCAGGATAGGGACAAAATGAGATTACTGGCCCTGGTGTTTTAAGAAGCAAGGGTGTTGGCCCATGTTCTCTCCTTTATTTTCAACTGGTGCAGTGTAGACGACTATATCTCACACAGTCATATCTCACACAGTCTCTAGCTCTGGGTTACATTCCAGCTCCCGGTCAAAGCTTTGAGTGAAATTTTCTTACCATCTGAAGGATTCTCCGAGACAAATGCTTGGAAATAGTGACAAGAAGAAATAAATCTGAAATTTGTGTCTTCAACTTCAATATACTCTAACTTGACTATAATAAAGGGAAAGAAAGGAAGGTTGAGCCCCCCTCCAACACACACACACACACACACACACACACACACACACACACACACACCCCAAAAGCAGAGTATAAAAGCTGAAATACAGGAAATGGAAAGATTAACGACACGGACTGGGACTACCAGATGAAGATGAAGTTAGCTCGAACATTTTCTCTTTTAATAGCGTGGATGTTAAAGCAGGCACATCCCATGTGTGTTAATGTTATTCAAGATTTAGTTCTACCCATCCGTGCATAGAGACGTCATTTTAATCATTTGTACCCATGAAGTATGAGCCAAATAATCTCTGGTTCGTTTCACGGGCCATTATTTTCCACTGCGGAGATGAGATGGCCCGTTGGCTGTGTTTCCTCTCAGAGCTTTGTCCCTGAGGCTTGGCTATACTGTATTCCATTCAATTCAAGGTTTAGTGTTTGATTTCTGTGTGGCAGGGATGGGCTAGGTATTTTATTACAGAATCTATTTATCTTCTCTTCACGAGATGTTTCCTTACTCCATCCGTCAAGCTGTGATTCCAAGGTTACCTCAGATAAGAAATTTAAAAAATGGCCAGCAAGATGGCTCAGCAGGTAAAAGTGGTGGCCACCAAGCCCTATGACCATGTTTGATCCCTAGAACCAACATATAGAAAGGAGGAAACGGAGTCCTGCAAACTGTCCTCTGACACATTCTGTCCACATGCACACATGGTACAGGAAGGCAGTAAATAAATAAATGTGAAGAATTTTTTTTAATGATGAGTGATTTTTTTTAATGATTCTTTAATGAAGAATTTGGCTAGTAGAGCCAAAGGGTGAAATGATACCAGAACTAGGAGTAAGACATACACACAACCTAAGAAGCCACAGACCCTGACATGTGCCATCTCACCGTGTTTACCATGTACATGTAAGTATCGTAATGTACCTGGTTGCTAATGTTGAAAAACTTACCACGTCAATAGATTATGCCAAATTGAAATGTGTTAGTATGAAAGACTCTTTTATAATTTCACTCTTACCTTGTAGATATGTGTGTGTGTGTGTGTGTGTGTGTGTGTGTGTGTGTATGTGTATGTGTGTGTGCATGTCAAATATAAGCAAATTAATACCTGAGAGGTGTACAGTCTGGACTATTTGGAGTGTTGCAGCTTGGACGCACAAGACGGCGTGGTTTTTTTCTGGTCTCAGACTATGAGTGACATTCTTAGGCCAGTTTTATATGTTAGGAGTGATTGAAACAGAAGTCCACTGTTATCATCATTAAACGATTCTAGGTTCCCCAAATAGTACTCATTCTGACTTTAAAACTGAATTTCTTTAGTTAACTAAGAACATTACAAGCAAAGTAAAAAGCATTTGTTGTTCATACTGAGTAGGTGCTTTGTAACACACCCTTATTTTATTTTGATTTTTGGGGCAGACATTGTGTTAGAGGTTTACCACCTTCAAGAAATCAAATATGATCTGAGATCTCAGTCAGATTGACCTCATTAATCAGACCAAATTGCCTAGGTTTCCATTTGAATAACCTTGGCTAAAATTATAGGGCAAGCTCAGAGTCGCTACTTCCATGCTAGGCTCCCAAAAGTTCAATAATGATTTTTACTTGTGACAGGCAGCAATGGACTTTATGTGAGAAACAATTAAAATAGCATCAATACGCACTAATACCTTCTACCGAGGGATGGGGATTGTTAAGACACCATGGACCCCAGTAGGATGATGGATAACGTAGGCTAGCGTGGTTGTCATAGACAACCTAATGATCGTTATTTTCCATGGATGAAACTTCCACAATGCCAATAAAACCTTTCTAATGGGCAGAGGCATGTCCCTCAGGAAACATGTTTAGGCGTTGTTAAAAATCCATTTTGCTGTTTCCTCTCCCCACAGCCCTTTTAAGAGATTGATTATTTAATGGTAAGCCTTGTTTTATTTCATCTTGCTTTCTGTTGATACCTTGTTTATCACTAAGAAGGCAAGTTTGTCTACCATTAAAGCAGAAAATTGAAGCTGATCACTAAGGGGCTACAGGAGAGCCATCCATGGGCATTGAGAACGTGGGTGTTGAAGGACAGAAAGACTCTGGACCTTTAGCAAGAAAGCCCGAGGAGCAAGTTTCATTTTCGTCTCAGACAAAGAATCTGCACCTGCTTGAATAATAACAGATGTAACAGATGTGGTCAAGTGTTTCCTGTGAATGCCCTTTCTTGACAGATTTTACAGCTGCTCACCCTGGAGTTCAGAGAAATGATTGATGGCTTACCTAAGCAGATTGGCCAAGGTCCCAAAGAAGGCTGCATTGAGACTGGTACTAGTGGAGAGGTGTTTTCTAAAGACTACTTTGAGGCAAGATCTTCCTAAATAACCCAGGCTGGCTTTGACTTTGGGGGTCCTCCTGCCCTCACCTTCTGAGTGCTGGGATTACAGCTTGTAACACCACCCTTCACTCTGGAGGAGAGTTTGTGGAAGGAATTACATACAAGAGAACTGGAAGGGTTTAGGCAACCATAATGAGTTAGCAGTATTGAGAGCCATTCCTACCCCTGGGTCAGAGGAGGCTACAGTTCCTGGACTCAAAGATACAAAGATAAGGCCACATGACAGGGATCTGTGGCTCGGGGAGGAGATTCGTTGTCAGACTCAGAAACTCTCCAGGAAGGGAGCTGGAACAACGCTCAGCATTACTCTCTCGGTGCTATTGGTGCTTCCTGTGGACCGACTTTCATTGAAAGCCAGAGAGGAAAGGGCCACTGATGCACACAGTGTGGCTCAGTGCCTTGAGGCTCAAAGGACGATGGAGCATGAGCAGGGAGGCGCTACAGGAGTAGCGCTACCTCTCCAGGGTGTGAGGCATAGCAGCTGGCAGAGCTTAGGGACAAACACAGGGGTGCTGATACTCCTGACCTCACCCCATACAGCCTAGCCTCATGGATGGTAGCTTCAGCATTCCTCGGGACCGAGAACACACGCAGATTCAGCCGAGATCGCTCGGCAGCCCCACATGGCATTTATCCATTACTGATCGCCCGGTTAACATTTCGGTGAGCACCGGTTTCTCGAAGTCTACAGTTCCGAGGGAACGTCTCATCTGTTTCCATCAGCTTCAGGTTTGTCTTTGGCTTTCAGTGAGGATGTCCTACTCTGCTTCCCTGTATGCGGTGTTCTTTCATCTTTGGAGACACTTTTCTGATAATTATTGTAGTTAGAAGAAAAGAGTTCTTATCTTTAAATGCTCTTTAAGCCAGGTAGATTTGGAAGTATTCTGCAGTGTCAAAAATGTAGCCGTTCCCAAAAAAGACAAGAAAACTGTCTTCTGGTACGTATGCCAAGGTGCCAAAGCGCCAGAGACGAGAATGGCTCTCTTTATGAACAGGCACATACACGAATAACTGATGGCCTAGTCTATACTGAAATGTGGTTATTACAATAGATACCTGATTCACGAGAGTTAATTAAAGAAGAATGTTTCCAAAGTCTAATTGAATTATATATAGCATCTATGTAGTAAACTCCTCTCTGCTTATTCAAATACTTTAGAGTTTTCTTTCAAAAATCATTAATGTGGGATGCCTTAAGTGGGGATTACTTTTATAAATTTAGCTTTTGTAATAGCCAGCCAAGTTACTTGGCTCAGCAAAGATCTCCTAATGAGGACAGTGGGTGCTGGTGTAGATCACCCCATGCCTCAGCCATTCTGCAGCCTGAACTGAATGATTCAAGTTCCTATGGGGGAGTATGATCATTCCACCAGATCTCTCCTGGTCCCTGAGAGATCATATGTATACGTGAGTGTTTCAAGGGGTCATTTCTACTTCTGAAAGTTTCAAGTTTTCCTGACTTTTTTTTTTTCTCGCTGGTAATTATTAGGCCCTTTGATAAACTAGAAACTGAACAGGGCACTTAAAATGCTGGAGTTTTAAATTCCTCTGAACATTGTGGCAAAAAAAAAAAAAAAAAAAAAAAAAAAAAAAAGAAAGAAAGAAAGATTGTGAACCACCCTGTAGCATTTTGGAGCTCAGTAATCAAAAGTTTGGTACCAAGGAGAAACTGGTATCAAGATCTTTAAGTAGATCTGCAGCTAAATCTATACGTAAATAAATAAATGCGCAATGTCATAAATCTGCCAAAAAGAATGAACAGACACCCTCTTAATAAACTACAATTACTTATCCATGTAGTAACTTCTCCCTCAGAAAATGAACTAAAATTTCCCTTGAGAATTCTTCTTTCAGTTAGTTTGTTTTTGTTTTTAATGTGCCAGGCTGTGCACATATTACAAAGACAATTGTCCGAGCTTCTTTCCCCTCTTTTTCATACTGGAGGTAAGAAATATGTATATGTATCCGGTGATGCCTATGCCTTGCGTGTGGCCACACGTGTTGCTTCTGTGCCTCACTGCTCCTGGCTGTACCCCTTGCTCCCCATAGTAGGAGTGTCAGTCCAAGAACTTCCAACTTTCGGACTGCTTGTGTGGGTTCATGTCCTTTGAGACGGAAAGGATTTCTACTTCTCTGTGCCATTCATTTGGGAAGTGTGATTGGCAGTTAGGGATAGCTGAGGGCACAGGGGGAACGGAGAAAGCTGTAGTAAAATATCTTCACAATGCAGCATGGAGTCAAAGAAGACCCAGATCCCGGTCAGCAGTCTCCCCTTAGGACACAGCCCACTTTGAGGCAGCCAGTGAAGCACATCAGATCACTGTGCTGTATTTCGATGTGTTCTTAGATAAACCTATCCTGGGCTGAGTTATCTGAGAACGGCATTTGAGAAGTGTCTGAGGAAACACCACGTGGGGACAGCACAGATGACCTCCGCTATCATCACCAGCATTTCCTGTCCCGTGTACTGTGCCAGAGACTGTGCTCACTTAAACTTGCAGCAACCCTAAGAATGAGCTACCATGCTTGGCTGAAATGCTTAGTATTAGTTATTTTATTTGCAGATGAAGGGTTAGAAACGTTGAAAGATGAAGCCAATGACATACAAACAGAAATTCGGCAGAGCTCAGGTTCGAAGAAGGAGCTCTGAGACTCAACAAAATGTGTTAATGAGACTCCCGTTTAATCACTGATGAATTGTGTGTGGTAGTATCCCCTAGGAGCCCCAACATTGAGAGTCACTAGCTTGGCATTGTCAGCTGGGCTACGACACTCATAGCATGCTTTTAGTGGGATCGTAGAAGCGCCAAGTAGGGCATCTGAGAAAGGGAAACTTTTGATTTTGTAATTGGGAATGCTTCTGTTAGTGGCTAACCCCTCCTCCTGAGAGACCTTTAATGAGAGGGCATTTAGTTGGAAGTGAATGGACAGCTGCAATCCTGAAGCCAAGATAGGGAGCTGTGGAAACAACAGAAGTAGAATCTCCTTCATGCTGGGCAAGACAGAACTGGCTGGAAGTGGAGGACACGTGCACGCAGGAGTGAAGGGCTCCTGACACTCAGACAGGTTAAGCAATCTGAATAGAAGATCTGAGCAGAGAAGGCCGAACAGAGGGCGGAGGTTATTCTGTACAACTTTAAACTCTACCTGTTAGGTAATGAAATTTCTCCCATTTAGGAGAACACTTAGGAGGAATTTAAACAGGCTTTTACTGGACCCTTCCTCAGCTAGAGTTTCTGCGCACAGCTTCTTATTGTCTTGAGGGGGAAAAGGGTAAAGGGGAAAAGGGTAGTGAGCTCACTTTCTGTCGTCAGCCATTTTAGAAAATGTGGGCCGGTTATTGGGTAATTATACTGGGTGCTCCAATTCAATTTTTAGATGGAAATTCTAGATTCTTCTCTCGATAAAGTAGGCTCCTCACTGGATAACGAGCTTATATCTGAGTTACAAAACTGCTCCTCATTTTCCTCTGTCCTTGCCTTTCACTCTTGGCTGCCACAGTCAGACAGACAGAAAGCACAAGGATGCTTTTCTTGCATCTGTAATGGATGCCTTAGCAGCAGACAATAATTGCTCTGTGTGTATCAAACACAGGCATTCTCCAACTAATTAAATGGGAAAATTAGAAGATCGATATCTGTACTTCAAAAGACCCCACATTTAAAAGAGTAGATTCACTGTAGAATGTGTGTGTGTGTGAGTGAGAGAGAGAGAGAGACAGAGAGAGACAGAGAGAGACAGAGACAGAGAGACACAGAGAGAGAGAGCTTACAACAGGGACATACCAAGGCCAAAGGCTGATGTCAGAATCACTTCTTCCATTGCTTCTCTGCTTCATTACTTTATCTTTCTAGACACAGTTAATAACCTGTGGCTCACCAGTTCAGCTAGGTGGACCGGCTTACGGCCCCAAGATCTGCCTGCCTCTCCCTCGACAGCACTAGAGTCAGAGATGTGTTGGATTTTTATGTGATGCTAGGGTTCCAAACCATGCATGCTTGCACAGCAAGCCTTGTACCATGGAGCCATCTTACAGCCACTCACTGTAGAATATTTTTTTATGCATGATTATTGCTTGGACATCAAATCTATGTATGAATTTACATAGATTAGTTCAAAGCGGCTAAACACAGAGAGTTAGGAGCTACTATCAGTGGATCATCAGTTGGAAATCAAGATCCGAATACAAATGTAGACTCATTTTATAAACTGCCTCACAGGTGTAACTTGCCCAGTGTGTTTACCTGGGCTCGTGAAGTGCCAGGTGCCACCTTTCTTACCTGGTGCCCTTTGTTTATTCCTGTAGTGATATGGATTGAATTCGGAGAGCTCTTCTACTGACTTCTACTGCCAATCCTCCCTTCACTGGCAATTCTGAGGCAGGCTCTTACTAAGTTACTATGATAGTTTGTATGTGTTCCGCCCAGGGAGTGGCACTATTAGGAGGTGAGGCCTTGTTAGAGTAGGTGTGTCACTATGGGCGTGGGCTTTGAGAGCCTCAAACTGTCTGCCTGGGAGTCAATCTTCCACTAACAGCCTTGAGATGAAGATGTAAAACTCTCAGCTCCTCCGGCACCGTGCCTGCCTGGATGATGCCATGTTCCTGCCTTGATGATAATGGACGGAACTTCTGAACCCGTAAGCTAGGCCCAATTAAATGTTGCCCTTATAAGAGTTACCTTGGTCATGGTGTCTGTTCACAGCAGTGACACCCTAACTAAAACAGTTACCTAGGCCAGCCTTGAACTTGCTCTGCAGCCCAAGCTGTGGTCTTGAACTTAACACTCTTCCTGCTTCCTCCTTCCAAGTGGCTGGGATTACAACCGTGTGCCAGCAGTCGTGACCATCTTGAGTTTTCTCCTTTAAAAATATGTTCTGTTTAAGAGTGGAAAATAAGTGAATTTCCTAAAACTGTATTATTAAAAAAGCAGAGGAGACTTAGGAAAGCAAAGATGGAGGCTGAGAGGAGACATTCGGAAGACAGAGGGCCAGGCCCTACAAAGGGACCAGGTAAAGGAAAGACTATGGTGTTGATTTAAGAAGTTTCTTATGAGTAGGATACAGAATGGAGACACAGTGGGGGTTGTCGGGAACAGAGTGACAGGAAGCTACATCCCAGCCCCACCCACAGCTGACCCTTTTCAAAGGGGCAAATGGAATGTTACCTACACCCAAAAATGTTTTCCAAAGGGGGATGACGCTCAGCTTATGTGAAGATTCTAGATCATTTGTGGATTTAACTTGTCTTTGTAATCTATATTCCTGGTTGACACAGACCATCTCCAGCTGCATTCGACTCTTCTTTTAAAAGTGTGAAGAATATTTAATCATAACTAAACCACATTAATAGAAATTTTAATGAAACTGGGCCTAGCCAGGGCTGGGAAGGGGCGTAAGCAACTGGAGAGTGTTCCTCCGGGTACACTCTGCACTGACAGAGCTTTTAGAACTGAGATTTAGTATTTAATCCAAAGAGCTCACAGGGGCTTCCTAAGTGCAGTTTAATTTAAAGGCTGTGTGCATATGGGTGATGCAGAAGGCACAGGCTTCCGGGAATTAAAAAAAAACCTTAGAGTGTAGATAGAGCATAGATGAAAATCTTTGAAAGCATGCTCATTTAAATTTGCTTACCGTCTCTGGCTGTGAAGGCGGAACAGCACCTGACCTCCTATATACCCAGTCTTTGGGAGATAATTAAGAGGGCCTGAAGAATTACTAGAAGCCCAGAGAACTTCTAACATGGTGTTTTCCTTTTACAGCAAGGAAAGTGACAACTACACAGGGGAAATGATTTGTCCAACTTTTAGTATCAGTGGTTGGAAAGGTACAGGGTTTACGGCACTTGTAGGATGATAAAAAGTCCATACGAGGAGAACCCAAGTTCTTGACCTGACTTCTCTCTTATGTTTATTTAATTCGGCTAATACCTAGAGCTTCCTTTCCAAAAGCAAACCGGACAGTGTCTGGAGGAGCTTCAATGCGGCTCCTCACAGCTACAGTGTGAAGCCCAGATTCCTGTGTGTTATAGCCAGGCTCACAGTCTACTCCGCTCCTGTATATATCCCCGTTCCCCCGCCCCTGGCCCTAGCACCGCCCCCTGAACCCTAGCACCTCCCCTTAGGTCCTAGCACCCCCTCGCCTGGCCTGAATACTTGCTCTTTGTCAGCTCTAGGCTCCTACACTTCTTCGCTCTCTCTCTCAGGACTCCCCAGCCTCCTCCCTTTGCGTATCAGCTCATTGACCTGTGTCTGTGTTTGACCTGAGTGCACTTATTTTTGCCTCCAGTACACATCAAGCGGGGATGTACAGATGCTCGGCAACTGCTTATGCAATTGGATTTAATAATGACAAAACAAAAAACAAAAAACAAAACAACTGGGTAGTTGTGAACCTTAGAGCACAATTTGCGTGAGCCTCCATCAGTTTGAAATTTGTTTAGTTGGTCAACATTTTTGCTTGAGCTTTACAGTCTTACAGGAGAACGATCAGCTTCTTATGTTTCCCAGAGACACCATAGCCATCGCCTGCTCTGTGCTCCCGGCTTCTAGCCATCCTGGATTCTCGAATGAAAGAGAGACAGACAGACACAGACAGACAGACACAGACAGACAGACACAGACAGACGCACGCGCATGCGCGCGCACACACACACCGGTTAATTTTGATGTGGCTTGATTAGCTCAATTGCTGGGCACCTTTAAACCTTCCCGCGGCTAGCAAACACTCCCCTCCAGTATACCTCCCCACCATCTATACCTGAATTAACACCCTCCAAATCTACATTTTATCTTTGTTGCCCTGTTATCTCCTGAGAAGTGCCCCCCTCCTCCCAGGGCTACTTTTCATTTATAATACATTTCGGCCATCTTTCCCTCCTGTTCCTTCCCGGCATGGTCCATCCTGCCCATCCTCATGGCGGACCCTCTCTTTCTCCTTTCTTCCCCCAACTTTCCATGAACCTAGAGGTCCCACCTCTTTCATCCTGCCTAACTGTTGGCCATTGGCTACTTATGGACCAATCAAAAACCAATTGCAGACAGGGACCTTCAGTGTTTGGGCATGGAGATTCCTGATTTGGGGGCCTGAATTAAGAGAAAGCATTAGAACCAAATTTTAACAACATTCTCCTTGTCTGTTTAGTGTTAGCTTATTTACTTGGTAATTTAAGTATTTCAGGGGTTGGGGGTTGAACCTAGAGCCTCACACATGCTAAGCAAGCAAGTTTGTCAGTGAGTGGTATCTCCAGTACTTTCTATGGGTATAAAGTATGCCTGTAGAAGTGATACTATGACCATCCAGGAAATAACAGTAGTAAATAGACGCCAAGATCCTATGATGACACAGACACAGCTCTTGTCCAGGTTTTACAGTATCAGGAGTGAGCACGCTGTGGAACGGACCTTGATGTTTGTTCCGCCGTTGCACCTTGATCATATCTTGCTAGGCAGATGGGTAAGACTGCTGGTGACCTTCCTCTCCTAACAGCCTGCATAGCATGTTCTGGCACTCTGAAAGCTAAGAAGTGAGAAGCTTCCTGGCCAGGCAGCACTAGCTTGACTTCTCCAAATCCTGTGACAAAAGTGTACCGTGTTCTCAGCAACAAGGTCTTATCAAAATCTGGCGGGCGACCAAGAACAAGAGCCATAGCCTGCTTTGTTTTCAGGGGCCTCTAAGACCCTCTTACCAACAACTTGAGGGTAGGTATCTCAACCTGGCACTGGGTTTTCTTTTTGTCAACCTATGGCTCTTGGAAGAACCACAGGGAGGGGAATGGGAGGGCAGAGAAGAATAACAACTAACACTAAGGGTGTAGTAAAAGCCATATGGAGACCTGCTATTTTATAGCTATAGCAATGTTTAAATGGATCTGCTGGGGTTTTTTGTTTTGTTTTGTTTTTTGGTCAATGACACAAGCTAAAGTCCTCAGGGGAGAGGGAATATCAAATGACAAATGCTTCCATCATCGTGGCCTGCAGATAAGTCTGTGGGGCCATCTTCTTGATTAATGATCCACATGGAAGGGAACTCCTACTACTGTGGGTCTTACTAACCCTAGGCATCTGGTCCCTTGTTGTGTATATATATAAATAAAACCAAGCTAAGCAAGCCACGAAGAGCAAGCCAGGAAGCAGTGATCCTCCCTGGTTCCTGCCTGCTTCTGCTTGGGTTTCTTTCCTGACTTGTCTCACGGACTGACTATGGTAGGGGTGGGTGAGCCAAATAAACCCTTTCCTCCATGAGTTTCTTTTGGTCACAGCGCTTATCTCACCAACAGACAGCAAATTAGAATAGCGGACTTTATAGAACTGAAATATAAAGCCCTTGAGGACTGAGCTGTGTCTTCAGTGTCTAACTCTGAAGAGCCTTAATGCTGGTCAGTGCCAGGGAGAATATTATCCTGTCCATGGTCCGTGTTACTATTCATGGTAGCAGTAACTGGCGCGCGCGCGCGCGCACACACACACACACACACACACACACACTGCATCCCTGCATGTTTCTAATTCCTCTCTTAAATTTGACTCTAGTTTTTTCCAGGAGTGTTTTTCATGGGGAAAGAAAGTCTGCTCACAGAGTTTAGTGAAGCTGGTTGTGATCAGGGATTCTGGAATGGAAGGGTGACCTTGGGACGCATAATTATCTAAGGCTATTGAAAGAAAGTCCCGGAGGAGAAGATTAGATATGTACAGACTTCCCCAAACTGATTCATAGAGCTAATACAATAGTAATTACAGTCTGGTTGGGACACGTAGTTAATCTGCAGGAAGAGTCAACATTTACAATGGCAATTCTGAAAGCCCTGTGGTGAGTTGCTCTCCCTGTTATATCTTAAACCGTGAAAAACTGAGATGGTTAGGATGTACCTGTGCTCATTCATAAACTGAAAAATATGTAATTCATTTAGTGTTTCAAGTGTATGTGCCCGTTTCCTACTGTGGTGTAATAAAGATGCTACAAATGTTTGTGAACAGTCTTATCTCCCTTGCCGTCTTCATTGTAGTCGAGTCTAAAAAGCCTTAATATATCTTTCCCTCCTCCTTTCCAAGGATGGCAGGGAAAGAAACTAGATTAGCCTGTTATAAAAAGGCACTGGGAAATATTTTTTAAAAGAACAATGGCACCTCACATAAAAAAAGTTAATTACAGGATCCCAGAGAGAACACCAAGCAGCAGCAAAGGGCTTCTGCTCCTATCAATTCTGTTGGAAGGACTAGGTAGCGATCTGGGAGGGAAACCCATTTAAACCAGCTAGTAAAATAAACACCAAAGAGATTGCACAATTAAGTATAAATATTAAACCATAAAGGACCCAACCTGAAATCTTATCAGACTCTCGAGGAGGCACACTTTTCTGTGTGTGTCGTCTAAAGGAGGACTGATGTCAGCTTTGGTACACCCGGTGACAGACAGGACTGTCATTGATCCTTTGCAGCACTGTGTGCTTCCAGTGCCTGACACACAGTGGGCCTGTCACAACTGGACAGCAGATGGGGATGCATGAATGGACACGTGCAGCCTTTAATCTGCTGGGCCGTGAGAATCTCTGTGCTTTGCCTTCCTCTGAACCATGTGGTACAAAAGCCGATCATTGACCATGTCTCCTTTACACTTCAGGGCTGTATTTCATGCATTACTGGAAAGGAACACAGGAGGTTGAGCTCTTAGAACTGAAAGACATGACAGTTAAGCCCTTTCGAGGACACAGGTCAAGTGTCTTCTAAGTGTCCTTTAAGCAATCACCACCACACATGAAAGCGTGCCTCGTCTAGAGTCTGATAAGACTTCAGGTTGGGTCCTTTGTGGTTTAATATTTATGCTTAATTGTGTAATCTACGTGAGACTTATTTTACTACCTAGTAGAAATGAGTTTTCCTCCCAAATCACTACCTAGTCCTTCCTACAGAATTGATAGGAGCAGAAGCCCTTTGCTGCTGCTTGGCGTTCTCTCTAGGATCCTCTAATTAACTTCTCTTTCTGTAGTGGCAAATAAAATGCTTGCTTCCTATGCCCCGTGCCCTTCCTTAGGCTAGGATGTTTACAGAGAGCCACAAGCTGAGAAAGGAGCCCTTCCATTTGGATTTGATGGACTCCAGCCTTGTGGTCATGGCTGGTAGCTTCCTGGCTCACCACGGTATCACTCAGATGCAGCCCATGTCTATTTTACAATAGCACTTCAAAAGCATTTGTTAGAAGGATGAATAAATGCCTATTGCACATCTTCAGAGAGCAGTAGGGAGAAAAATTCTAAGGCAAAACCCTTGACTTCGAGCTTATCAGGCGAGACTATCTGGTTTCTATTAACATCTCCTTGTATTGTTTTCAAAGGATGCTCACTGTGCGATTTCCACATGTGAATTAACCTTAGAAGCATAAGGATGAAGGATACATTATAGTCATTTGTCCTGGCCTCATTTGAGAGCTGAGTTCACCATTGTTTTATTTTCGGCTTGCCTCCTTCCCCTCTGCACTACAGTTATTAATAGCAACAAGAGCTTCCTAGTTTCAGTCAGCCCTCTGCCTGAGAGGGATGCTCTAAAGAGATAGGGAAGATTCTTCTCCACAGTAATTTGTATGCTGGGAGGACACTCAGAGGCTCTTCTCTGTAGCTGACATGGTTTGTGGTAGGGCTGCTGTGGAGGACTAAACAGAGGCAGCCAGCCTAGACAACGAGAACCTGGCGTCATCCCCACCATACAGGAAGGATGAACAACCGATACTGGGAAGAATAGAAAAGCAGGTAGGCACAACACAGCTCCAAATGAGGCCCAGGAACAGTTCTGGAAGAACGGCCAGCGTGAACACAGAGAGCAGGCAGCAGGGCAAATGGAAGATGCTTAAGGTAGTCGTGAGAAGGCGGGACTTCCCAAAGCAACTCCAAGGCCTACTGTCAGACAAATGGAGAAACAAAGTATGTTCTGTGTGTGCAGTGGGATGTTCTGTTTAGAAAGGAAGAGAATCTAGAAGGCAGGGACACTCCTCTGGGTGACCTACAAGGAAAAGGTGTTTTGACACATGACATACTATAGAAAAACTTGGAGTACATTATGATAAATAACAAGCCAGTTATAAAATGTCAAATGCTGCAGGATTACACTTATACATGTTTCCCGGAGCTTTCAAATGTGCAGAGACAGCAAGTAGTGTGGTGGGGCCAGAGCCTGAGGGGAAGGGTAGGTAGAGAGTTAACTATGGAGTCTCAGTGTGCAAGCGAAAGGTTTTGGAGAGTGCTCAGCCTCGTGAACATGCTTCATACACCTAAAATCATCACAATGCTAAATTTCATGTTTTATGTGTTTCACTAGAATTATTATTATTGAATCAGAGATTATCTAAAAGAAAAAAATGGAGCTGGGTCAATAGAAGCCAAGTTGACTGAATTCAAATCCAGGTAAATATGACTGCATGTGTATCCTAGGGTGAGTCAAGAGGCATCTCTCTGCTTTGACTTTCCATCTAATGGACTAGAAAAATTTTAATTTCTTTGTTTTTCCATTATTATTAGAAGAAGATGTAACAGCTCAAGAGTCCAGCACAGCAGGGCACCTTTATTCTAAGGGCTCAGCCTAGGCTCCCAGCCACTAGTTTATAAAGAATAACTTAACCTCAGTTCTTTGTGGGGCCTTTATAAAGTTGGATGTGACTTCATGGCAGACTCATCAAAGGCAGTACACACTAGGTGACAGGTGCTGCTGCAAGGGACCAGGAGACAATAACTTTGAGCTGTGTGCCTACAGCATGGTAGGGAGGGTTTCATCATTAAGATGAAAATCCCATTATCTGATTGGAGTACATGATAGGCCCTTAGTATTAGATATATTGTGGGCAATCTGATTATTAACATTGTGGCATAGGCATTAATAACTAAAGAGACCCCATTAAGACTGTGCCAAGTGTCACTGGCAGAAATCCCAAGTGGAGCTGCCTTAAGCACAAAATTTTATCATAGCTTTACATAATCTACGTCTGCCTTGGCAGGGCTGGATTTGAGTATTCACATGTCGATGGGAAAGTCTGTCCCCAGCAGCTCATGGACTCAGCTGCACCTGCATGAGTCTTCGTCAGATTGTCACAACAGAGGTAGCATGGCCTCCAATGCCCTCCAGTTTAAGTCCATCCAGTTAACATTCTCACATGGAACTTTCAATTTCTTTCCTTCCTGCTTTTTCCCCCTCCCTTATCAATATCACCCAAAGCTCAGCATGTGGACCAAGCAAACTAGGAGTACACTGGGGGAGGGCTGGCAGGAGGTGATGATACTCAGAATGAGGTGTTACCATCCATTTGGAATGAAGCAGGAATCACTGAGTGATGTGGTCCTGATGCAGAATATCAGAGTAAAAGGTAGAATGAGTACAGTATCCATAAACAGGCTATACCAGGGGGACGAGGAAGGACAGTATTCAACTTTTCATGGGGAGAAAAGACACACATCACACACACACACATGCACACACACACACAAAGCACACATACCATACCACACACACAACAAACACACACATATACCACACATACCTCACAAACCCAAACACACAAATACACACCACACACCACACACACACATCACACACACACCATACCATACAAACACATATACACCACATATACCACACCATACACAAATACACACATGGCAAACACAAACAAACACACAAACATACCACACACACAAACGCACAACACACACATACACACACACCATACCATACAAACACATATATACCACATACACCACACCACAAACAAACACACACAGGGCAAACACAAACAAACACACAAACATACCACACACACAACACACACACATCATACCATACAAACACATATATACCACATACACCACACCACACACAAACACACACAGAGCAAACACAAACAAACACACAAACATACCACACACACAAACACACATACACTATACCATACAAACACATATACACCACACACACACCACACATATACATACATCCCACCCTACACAAACACACACACACACCATACACACTATACCACACAACACACTATGCAACATACAAACACACCCACACATGCATACACACACACACACACACACACACACACACACACACACATCTTCTCAACCCAGAAAGGGATTTCTATGATAATCCAAATTGGTGAGCCAGTAAATTTTATTGGGATTACATACACGAACATGGGTGAAAAGGTTACTTACAGGAGCAGAAATAACCCCAAAATAGCTGCATCATCAACACCCACCCATCAGAGCATCGGTGACAGCCCACATGGAGCACATTGTACACCCTGCATGCAGCTTAACAGGTTGTAGAATGTCCTTTCCAGGTGACTCGATTGATCCGAGCCTTTTGGAGAGCTCAGCTGGTCTTTGTTTCTTTAGGCAGCTTGGCTGGTCTCTGCCTCTTCCAGGCTACTGAACTTGTCAGTCTTTTTTTTTTTTTTTTCAGGGTGGTTCTTCTCTGAGTGACTCTCAGCAGTCTTTTCTTGGGGAGGAAGGG
Source organism: Arvicanthis niloticus (assembly GCF_011762505.2). Classification (NCBI taxonomy): domain Eukaryota; kingdom Metazoa; phylum Chordata; class Mammalia; order Rodentia; family Muridae; genus Arvicanthis; species Arvicanthis niloticus. Next base: position 23,837,241 of record NC_133435.1, read on the forward strand.
GAATGGTGAATCTGTTCAGTCTCTGGGACTTCCTGAAGCTGTTTTGAATTTATTTGCTTCCTCTCTTAATGAGCTTCCCTGCAGAATGTAATGTTTCTATTGCAGAGGAATGTGCTATACAACAGCGTGTCAGAATGATATGGGTTGTGGGAGCCCATAAAGGGTAAGAAGCATGTCCACGAAGGTGAGTGGGCTGGTCTGTACCGTGGCAGCCCGGGTGAGGTGAGGGTCTGCAAGAGCGGTAGTGGAGTTTCAGCTTAGGATGGATGAGGCGCCTGTGTCCACATGATAGAGAAGCTCTATGAGTGGCATCAGAACCAGGCAGTGTGTGCTGTTCCTGAGGGAGTGAGTGTGACAATAGGAATGAAGATCGACTGGGTGTTTTAAGGATGAGGAAAGGCATGTTATTTACAGTAAGAGAAATGTGTTACAGATGTGGAAGATCAACTTGTGATTGGATTGGGACTGGAGGCATTCATATGAATTGATTTTATAGATGGGTAGGATGGTAGATAGATGGATAAATAAACGTGAGTGTGGATGTGAATGGGAGCTTTCATGGTGGAGATTGTTTTCTCTTCATGTATGGCTTTAGGAACCTAGGAACCTTGGAGAAATGATGAAGTAGAAAAAGAGTTGGACCTGGAAAGCTACAAAATGAACCAAAATGTCATGCAGAGAAGTAAGAAGGGGACCAAAGAATGACAGGGACAGTCAAAGAGATGTAAAAATACAGTTTGAATGCCTCTCAAATTAAACAATGAGTTTAAATTGACATAAACTAAAAGCTATTTAAGACTATGAAGGACCATGAAGAAGACTGTGAAGGACCATGAAGAAGACTGTGAAGGACCATGAAGAAGACTGTGAAGGACCATGAAGAAGACTGTGAAGGACCATGAAGACTGTGAAGGACCATGAAGAAGACTGTGAAGAACCATGAAGAAGACTGTGAAGGACCATGAAGAAGACTGAAGAACCATGAAGAAGACTGTGAAGGACCATGAAGAAGACTGTGAAGGACCATGAAGAAGACTGTGAAGGACCATGAAGACTGAAGGACCATGAAGAAGACTGTGAAGGACCATGAAGAAGACTGTGAAGGACCATGAAGACTGTGAAGGACCATGAAGAAGACTGTGAAGGACCATGAAGAAGACTGTGAAGGACCATGAAGAAGACTGTGAAGGACCATGAAGAAGACTGTGAAGGACCATGAAGAAGACTGTGAAGAACCATGAAGAAGACTGTGAAGGACCATGAAGAAGACTGTGAAGAACCATGAAGAAGACTGTAAAGGACCATGAAGAAGACTGAAGAACCATGAAGAAGACTGTGAAGGACCATGAAGAAGACTGTGAAGGACCATGAAGAAGACTGTGAAGGACCATGAAGACTGTGAAGGACCATGAAGAAGACTGTGAAGGACCATGAAGAAGACTGTGAAGGACCATGAAGAAGACTGTGAAGAACCATGCTGCTTACTCAGGTCCTGGTCCTTTGCCAGCCACAGGGCAGGAGGATGCACAGTGACAGCAGGTGTTGGGCAGAATAAAAGAAGCAGTCTGCTCTGACTCTCTACCCCTGGGCTGCATTCTGGCTACTACTGTGTTTCTGGCAGTTGCCCACGTTTGCACTGCAGCTCTCCCTGGCCATGCAAAATCTTCCCACTATTCTTATCCTGAGCTGCAGCTCCATCGCTTATTGGATTTCCTTAATCCTGTCTGCATCCTAGATCAGCACCATTTCACTGAACTTTTCCCTGTTCCCTATGTCTCCTCGGTACCCTGACTGTTGGAGGGATACAGCACAAGTACCAGAAAGAGGATGCTGGGTAAAAGCTGCTAGTGATGGACCCACTGCTGCTTGTCAGGTTAGCATGATGCCTCTTTCCCGAAAGAGCTGGGCTCTGGATTGGCTTGAGACTAAAGATGTAGAAGAAAACAGAATTGAAAAAGGGAAGCTCAAAGGGCCTGACAGCTACCCGGAGAGAGGTTTATACATATACTGTTCTGAAAGAGAGGGTGGAAGGCTTCTTAACTGTCTACTGGGGACTATCTACTTCCCGTCTCCCTGTGGGTAAGCAGTGTGTGGCACTGCGTTATGAAATAATCTCAGCTGAAAACATCATTGATCCTTTAAATTCAATTGCCTCTGTAATTTCTTTGAAGGAAGATGCAATTGGGGGGAAAAAAACCACTCAGCAGTCAGGGATTATGTTTTTCCATTGCCCCAGGGTTGTCTACAGTGTTTGTATCCCACGGTGGCTGACACTTATTTCTAGAACTTTCTGTTCAGCCATTTCTTTTTGTGTTTTGGACAGCAGGCAACTGAAGGTCATGCATAATGGGGAGGTGTTCTTAATGTTATATTAACTGAGTGCCTTTGGCCTGGCCCCTGTACATATCCTGCCAAGAGAGCTTTTTGCTGCCTTCATGAGTTAGTAATCGTCGTGTTTGCAGGGTGACCCCATCCTATTACCCCGAAGCTTTCAACTAAGGGAACTTAGATCAGAGCTTGTATTTAAGAATGCTCCTTTGTCTGTTTCATCTTGGGGTTTAAATTGGATTCTCTAATGTTAGTAGAGCAAACTGAAACATTGCCTATTTCTGTTAAAAGAGCAGAGGAAACTCAAGTTCTTCCCGATGCGGTCAGTATCCTTGGCAGGAAAATCGAGTGATATTTGCTGAAAGGGGTCACTTGAATAAGCTGTTTGCTTTCCATTAAAGCCATGCATGCAGCGAGCTTGACCCCCGCTGGAGAAGTAGGTGTCAGAACACTCATTTCCATAAGCAAGTCTGGAAAACATAATCACATTCACTCCTTGCTGTTTGGAACATTAAAATAGAGAGAACACACTGCTTTAATTAACACCACTCAGTAAAGAGTTACTGTCAGAATTCTGCAATAGTTTGGTATAATTTGATTATGGAAGAAAACCATTGGTTTCTTTTATAAGGTTTGCTGCTGCTGCCTCTCGGTTGTGTGTGTGTGTGTGTGTGTGTGTGTGTGTGTGTGTGTGTGGTGAGCTTTAATAGGTAGATTACTTTTATTTAAATGTTATAAAATCTACAGAAAAAGTATTTCTAGGCAAAGTTCCGATGAAGCACAACCAACTTGTGAGTGTCCCTGATAAATGTGGTTCATTTAAAATAATTCCCTCCCACCCACTTCGTCCCAAGCCCCCACCCCCACCCCTGCTTCTTTTTCTGTTGCTATTCATGGGCTCACTGCAGAGAAAACTTACAGAGTTTTGGCCACTGATGCCAGCTCAAGTCTTACTGAAGTAATTTATTGGTAAAGTTCTAATCCACTAGCTCTTCTCGGACATGTTCTTTCCTTCCTTTGAGGAAGCTATTCATACAGCACAGCTTTTCTTATTCTCTGGGCTCAGTTAAATCTCCCTTAGGTATCTTTTCTCATACAGCTGGTGTGTTCTTTAAGACCCCAGGCTCTAAGTGAGATAGGCTGGCTCGAATCTGGTGCTAGCATTTCTGGGCAGTGTGGGTTTCTGTCAATTATTGAGCTTCCTATGGTTCAGCGTTCACATCCATAAAACTAACACAGTAATGTAATTGCTCCGCCTCTTAACCATAGATGTGGATGCATGAAGCAAAGCATCTCAGCTAGATGATGCAGCAAGCACACATGGTAAGTGCCCCAAATATGAGCGTTTAAAAATTAAATTTTAGATTTTTAAAATATTTCTTCCCTGTCTCATCTTTTCTAATTTCCACTCAACTGTTTTTTAAAGAATACACACACACACACACACACACACACACACACACACACACACACACACACACTGTAGCTGTCTTCAGAAACACCAAAAGAGGGTAGTTGGTCCATTACAGACAGTTGGGAGCCATCATGTGGTTGCTGGGAATTGAACTCAGGACCTCTGGAAGAGCAGTCAGTGCTCTTAACCACTGAGCCATCCCTCCAGCCCTTTATTCAACTGAAAAAAAAAAAAAAAAACCCACAAGTTTTTTTTTTGTTACAATTTTTTTCTTCATATCTATGGTATTTTTATTATGGGTAGTATGCTAGCTAATTTTCTGTCAGTTTGACACAGGCTAAAGTCATCCGAGAGGAGGGAACCCAAATTGAGAAAATGCCTTCATAAGATTGTGCTATAGGCAAGCCTGTAGAGCATTTTCTGAATTAGGGATTGATGTAGGGAGGGCCCAGCCCATTGTGGGTGGTCCTGGGTTCCATAAGAATCAGGCAGAGCAAGCCAGTAAGCAGCACCCTCCATGGCTTCTGTCTCAGCTTCTGCCTCCAGGTTCCTGCCCTGCTTAAACTCCTGTCCCTACTCCCTTCGGTGATGGACTACCTGTAAGCCAAATAAACCCTTTTGTCCTCAACTTGCTTTTGGTCAATGTTTTCTCACAGCAAAAGTAACCGTGACTAAGACAGCAGAGTGACAGTAAGCTGTTAGTCAGGGCCCAGTGGGAGAGCCTGTGGGGTGAGCCTGGGGGTGAGCCTGGGGGTGAGCTTGGGGGTGAGCCTGGGGGTGAGCCTGTGGGTGAGCCTGGGGGTGAGCCTGGGGGTGAGCCTGGGAATGAACCTAGTTGGGTGAGCCTGGGGGGTGAGCCTGGGGGGTTGAGTCTTTGGGGTGGCTCCATGACTCTATGCTCCACCCCTCTTCACCAGCAAGAGTCTTAAGTGACCCTGTCCATAGTTGGTGACAGTCACAGTGATTTGTAGATGTCTTGAGTAAGGAAAGTAAATGCATCTGTGTGGGGAAGGAAGGATTGAAGGTCTGTTTTAGGCTAGTTGGAGGAATCTGCGACTTTTAACCTGTTCTATCTCTGCCTGGTCACCCACACGGTTCATTCAAAGTGGGATTGCCAGTGGGCATTTACTGGGCAGAGAAAAAGAGGTACATTTGTTTGTGTTCTTCTAAGAGAAGGGAGGATGCCAGTGTCCCTGTGGTCTCCCATTTGTCATTCTCAGCTACTGCCATCCTTAGGCAAGCGGGTCTCAGGTTATGATGAAGGCTGTGACAAGACTGAACTACTGGGAGTCAATGCAGACCTTCCATGTTATGGTTTGGATCTTAGATACCGAACATACTCCTCAAAAGCTCCTGTGGGGAAGCTTGGTACCCAACGTAGTGTTCAGAGTGGAGGCCTCTGGGAAATGATTGGAGTAGGATTCTTCCTTTATCTGTGGATTTTTTCCCACTATTGTATTTATATAGCTGCTCACACAGCGGGTAGAGTCTAGTTGGAGAATGTAGGTTGATTGGAGCATGCTTTATTTATTTTTTAAATTTTTTCTTCTCTTATATATTATATTCCAACGGCAGTCTCCTCTCCTGCGCTCCACCGAGTTACTCCCTCCACCTTCCCTCTCCCTCAGATCTACTTCTCTTCCTTTCCCTTCAGAAAAGAGCAGGTCTCCCAGGATAGCAACCAAACATGACATAAAAAGATTACACTAAGACTAGGTGCAAACCCTCACATTAGGACGGGGCAAGGCAGTAGTAGTGTATGGTTTGTACTGTGCAGTCTTCCTCTATCTTCCCTCTCCCTCTCTTCCTCCTCTCCTTCTCCCCCTGTCCTCCCTTTCTCCCTCTCTCCTTCCCAACCACACTGCAATCAGGTGAACTCCTATGCATTTGTCCTACCCTATGCATCCCTCTGTGATAGTGGTTTTGCTTCCGGCCCAAAGTAATGAGGACAAACAACCACAGCTCCCAAACTTTGAGCCAAACTTAACCTTTCCTCCTCGGAGGTTGTTTTTGTTTAGCATAGATGTTTTCAATGACAAAAAGTTGACTAATAGGTCTTGACTTGGAATTTCTGGACATGGATTTGGAAAGGTTATGTGACTAGCTGATCCCTGAACAACACCTGTGGCGTGGAGTTTGAGAATCACTGAGCCAGGCACGATGTCCTGGTATTCACAGGCCTGGTGACAGATGCAATGGTGACACACTGTTGATTTGGTACCTGGCTTTGCTGAGCCTCAGCTTCAGTGTCACTGACTTCTTGGGAGTAGATTTGTTGGAGTCTGTATGTTAGTTCACTGGAGCTGCTATAGAAGATGCAACAGCCTAATGTTGTCAACAACAGAAATTTATTTTCTACAGTCTAGAAATCCAGTAGCAGGTGATCTGCAGGGCTCGTTTCAGTAGGAAGACTTGTTTCTGGGCTTGTAGATAGACACCCTGGCTCTCGTGTGGTCTTTCTCCGTGTATGTATACTGTCTTAGTCTCCTTTCTGATAGGATGATCACTCTGGCCCCCATGTGGTCTTTCTCTCGTTTATGGATACTGCCTCAGTCTCCGTTCTTATAAAGATACCATCTTTATCAGGGGGAAATATTTGCAATTGTCTGAAATGATTATTTTAAATACCCCTTCTTTTTCCAACTGCATATCTGGGTAAGAATAGACTTTGTGCCAAACAAAGTAAGCTAAATGCAAAAGCAAATATAGTAACCTAATTACTTTCTATTCAATTCAAATGTTAGAAGTATTTGCAAAAAATGTAAGTGTTGTTGCCTCATTAATATTCTGTTTTGCACACACAGAATCTGTAAACTATGCCTGGTAATACAAAATGGGCCTAGTATTGCTATTTTAAAACTAATAAATATATATTGAAAAATTCTCAGTTCCAGTTGCTAAAAAATAAATATAAATAGATACAAAAGCCCTCTGTAAAAGCCAGAGGTTTTAAAAAATATGAAAAGACCCCAAATCCTAAAACTTTGAAATTGCCTACTTGGGGAGACATTTCTCTAGCTGTAGTGTAGACTTCAGTTGTGAATGAACCAATTCATCATATACTTAAGGCCAAATATATTCACTATCTGAATACCAAATATACAACGTTTGCCTTTGGCTTTCTTTTTTCCATGAGGAGAAAACTTGTACTATTCTCCTTGAAAATATTATTTTTAAAAAAGATTTATTTATTTTATGTATATGAGTATACTATAGCTGTCTTCAGGCACACCAGAAGAGGCCATCGGATCTTTTTACAGATGGTTGTGAGCCACCATGTGGTTGCTGGGAGTTGAGCTCAGGACCTCTGAAAGAGCAGTCAGTGCTCTTAACCACTGAGCCATCTCTCTGGCCCATGAAAATGTTCTTCTGCTTAGTTCAAGCCTGCTTTTTCTTTACTACTCCTCAGTCACTTTAGACCCCCATGAACAACTTGGAAGACCTCCCCCTCCTAAATACAAGCTTGTTTTCCTAAGAACTTTGCTTCAGTCTAATGTAGACACATTCTGATGATGAGCAGAGATTAAGGTCGGCCCCCTAGAAGCTCACTTGGAGGGGGCGGGGCACCCAGCGTCTCCTCTTTGTGTTTGTTTTCTCTCCAGTTTGCAGGGCTTTTGTGTCTCCCTCTGGCCTGGCTTTTATTTGTTCCCATTCTTCTTCCTGTTGGCCGTATCATAGCGGTGAGTGCGTTTTCATGTGCCACCGTTGGTGGTTTTCTGCGCAGCCCTCTAGGAAAAGATGCTAGATTGGTAACTGTGAACAGGGCATTGTCAGAACGCAGGCTTAACTCAGCTCTGTCAGCTCTTGGGCTCACACAGGCTCCCATCCAGTGAGCAAAATGCAGCACGGGTATCTAGCCTGTGTTTCTGACATTCCTAGAGGCTGTAATGGAACGTTAAGGAAAAGGGCTTTAACTTAAAACGTCCACCTTCAAGAATCATCGCTTTAGCATAGATTCTAAAGCTGTGCTGCATTCTTCATAGCTCTCTCTCTCTCTCTCTCTCTCTCTCTCTCTCTCTCTCTCTCTCTCTCTCTCTCTCTCTCATTTTCCTCTAGTGAAAAAGCCATTCTCAAGTTGGTTTGAAATCAAGCACAAAGCAAAAGGTATGGGTTTCTTTTTCTTGGGCATTGTTCATTTAACAAATAACTGTCTTTGCTGGGTGTGCCCTCACCCAACAGTAAGATTTGTCTTCCTAAGGCCGAGATGTAGCTAGAGATAAAGTACTTTTAAATTTTCATTTGCTTTGCTTTCACAACTATAAAACTAAAGTGGAGGGGAAAGCCTTGCAATGAAGGGAACTAGAGAGAGACCCTCTGACCCTGACAGAGTCTTGTCTCCCATGTCTTAAAGGAGTTCTGAGTGCAAGGTCAGAGGATTTGCTCTTTGATTCTGTGCTTATTTTTCCATGTCTTTCCCAGGGAAGGAATCTATGCCTCTCTCTCAGTTTATATTTTATTAAAATTTATAGTTTTGGCATCTGCTGTGGAGAGCGGCCTTCACCTGTGGTCCACAGTGAATTTGTAAAACATGAGCTCTGTGAGTCCAAGAGCATTAACTTCAGTTCTCGGTTCTGTCTCTTATTATGTGAGCTTGGGCATGTCTGTATGAAGAAGAGGGTTATGCCTCCGGAGTAAATGGGAGAAAGTGTATGCAAACACAGCTCAGTGCCTAGCACACATGAGCATTTGATCATTTTTAAATTCTATGTGTCATCAATAGTTCAGGAGATATAAGACTGAGGAGCTGAAGAGAGGGAAGAGAGGGCCCAGCAGTTAAGGGCTGCTCTTACACAGGGACTCAGTGCTGATCCCAGCATCCATGAGGTACAGCTTATAAGTGTCTATGACTCTAGCTCCAAGGGATCTGACACCCTTTCCTGGTTTCTTCTAGAACCTGCAAACCCACCCACACAACCAAAAAGGCGCACGGGGGTGGGGTGGGGGGAGAGGTAGAGAGAGGAAGAAGAGGAAGAGGAAGAGGAAGAAGAAGGAAGAGGAGGAGGAAGAGGAGGAGGAGGAGGGAAGGAAGGAAGGAAAGAAGGAAAGAAAGAAAGAAAAAATAGAAACCTAAAATTCTATAATTCAATCTTCAGATATGTATACATACACCCAGTGTGTTAATTCCTTGTGGATACTTAGGGGAATAGTATACATAGGTTTCTTAAAGTTTGGAGAAGTTTGTGTTCAACTTTGGAGGGGGTCAATGTTAAAAATGTTATTCTTCTAGTGTAAAAATTGCCTCTGGTCAGAGTCCTTGCCACACCTTTCAGGCAGATGTCAGATTTAGAGAAAACACTTGGCAAGAATGCAGAGGGAGGATTGTGGGATCAGGAAGCTTAAGGGCTTCCTTTTTAAATAGAGAATCGCAAAAGCAGATATCATTAGTTATAGCTAGCCCTGTGGTCTACGTACCATAGGAACACTTTGCAATAATAGAGTCATCTAATACTCTCCACCTTCTTAGGTAGGCGTTCTTGCCTTCCTCGGGGTCTATCAGGAGGATGTCATGACAACAACCATCTGAACAGAGAATAGAATAGGGAGAGAGCTGTTGGCCCTATGTAAGGTTGTTAACTAGTTAATGGCGGCGCAGGGAGGTGGGGACTGGGGTGAGGAGAATTGTAAAGTATCCAAGATAGTCGAGGAAGACTCCTCAGGTACTTCAAACAGAAATTCGGGCCATGGAGGCCAGTGTCCCATCTTGTGAATACTGGTGTCTGTGAAGGGCACACAATGAAGCTACAGAGTCTGTAACAGGAAAACTGCACGCTGCACTCAGGGGCTCTGTGGAAAGAAAAGAATGGTGTTTCCGCTGAGATGGTCTTCAAGAGGAAGAAGTTGGCCAGTCTCCACTGGCTCCACAGTCTTGCTCTAGCACCCCCTACTGGAGGGTCTGATATAACATGCTCTGCAGTCTCAGCTCCAGCATCTTAAGGCTGGTGATAGGAAGGCGACCTTAGAGAAGAGCAGACAGTAATCTCCATTTTACAGCTCAGGAAACCAATGAGTTGACGTGTTAAGCTGTGCTGGCCCAGAGCCACACAGCAGGGAAGGGTCAGGATTTAGTCTGTGCGATTCCATGTACAAGGACAAAGATGTTTCTGGGTGCTGTTTCCAAAATCCGCAGCATGGAGATGATAATTATTCGCCTGCAGAGTTTTAAGGTGAACCGGATAGCTTCATTGCTAACAAGACACAGGCTAAAGTCATCTGAAAGGAAGAAACCTTAACTGAGGCAATGTCTCCATAAGATCAGGCCATAGGCAAACCTGTAGGCAAACATTCTTAGTTAGTGACCGGTAGGGGAGGACCCAGCCCATTTTGGGTGGTCCTATCCTTGAGTTGGTGGTCCTGGGTTCTTTAAGAAAAAAAGACTAAATAAGCCAGGGGGAAGCAAACCAGTAAGAAGCACTCTTCCATGGCCTCTGCCTCAGCTCCTGCCTCCAGGTTCCTGCCCTGCTTGAGTTCCTGCCCTCACGGTGTTTGATGGTGAATTGTTATATAGGGGACTGTGCATGAAATAAATGCTTTCCTCCCCAAATTCCTTTGCCCATGGCTTTTCATCATAGCTGATAGCAACCCTAAGAAGTAAGGACTGGCTGAAATGTATGCACAGCTGTCTATCATACCTCTAGGCACATTGTTGGTGTTAATTAAACACCAGATAATGCTTGATAGTGCTTTTTTTTTTTTTTAATTTGGAGTATGGAAACCCTGTTTGGTCTCAGTGACTACCCAGTAACTTTGAAAGCATTGCCTTTGCATTGAAACAGTGTCCTGTGTACTGGGTTGTTCATGTAGGTGCTTATTGGCTAACTTAGCATATTTTAAGGTTTTCTGTGTCGGGATGTGTCTAAAGGAGCGAAGTTAAGCTGAGGTTTGGTGGATGCTATCCTGGAAACCCAGATTCATCAGGAGTGTGTCTGAGCACTGAGCTGATCTTCCTTTGGCTCTCATGCAGCAGGGGGATATCAGAGAGTTTGTCCATTTACTCTTTAAGATGACAAGAATTTA